>NW_006771308.1:903768-938845 GCF_000442215.2 Lipotes vexillifer
GGCCCCCAGCCGCTCCGCGGCATGTGGGATCCTCCCGGACCGGGGCACGAACCTGTGTCCCCTGCATCGGCAGGTGGACTCTCAACCACTGCGCCACCAGGGAAGCCCCCTCCTCAGTTCTTTTTGAAAGAAACAAAAATCAGCACTCTAGAATAGTGTCATATGTTTTCTACTTAGCAATATTCTAATTCCCAGTGTCCTCTAGCTCACTAGATTCTCATAAGATTCTGTAATAAAGAGAATTCCAAAAAAGGATACTCATAAAATCTTCAAATTTCTTCTTTAAAATTGAGAGTTAAATCAGGTTTTATGTATTCTCAGTTTTAAACCTTTAAACTTTGCCTTAAGAAATGTTTTTACCTACTGCAGATCCATAGTAGAGGATCATGAAATCAATCTAGTTAAATCCCAGCATTTTAAATTATTAAACTATACTAGAAAATATCAGAGTGCATGGCTCATGGTAAGGATAATTTCATGAAAGTTTTCTCTTAGTGATATATACTTATAACTGATTACGTGTATATATATATTTATATACACACACACACACACACACGTGGGTGTGGGTGTTTGCACTGGGCTGCAAGAGAAAATGTGCTTCTTACAGTGAGTGGCATTGAAGTTTGAAAGCTACCTGCCTTTGGAATCTGTTCTATGTGAGGAGTGGTGATTAAAACTAGACTACCTAAATATAATCAGTGCACTGAATTATATTGTTTGTTGTTTTCCCTTGATGAATGAACTCAGTTTTCTTCCAAGAGTTGAGATTTGTGACTAGCGTAAATTCGTCAAAATAAAGTAGAGCAACTCAAGTGTTTTGTTTTTGGTTTTAAGGGAGTTTTTTGTTTTTTAACAGGTTAGTCAGATGAATTCCCTTGAACGAGAATTAGAAACAATTCATTTGGAAAATGAAGGCCTGAAAAAGAAACAAGTAAAACTGGATGAGCAGCTAATGGAGGTAAGTTTTTAAGCAAATGGCCTTAGCTATGAAGAATATTTTAATCCATGAATGAGCCATTTGTTGAGAGAGACTAGCATAGCATTAAATTCCTATTATGAAAACAGTGAAAATCTAAGTACATTGCCAAGCTGGATTCTTTGGTCTGTCGTACCAAGTTTGATAGATATTTTTGCTAATTACACAGCCATAGGAATATATACTGCTTCACAGAGGAAGGAATAATGTTGACTATCCTAAAATGCAAGGACCTGTACCTCAACAAATTCAAGTGGCAGGGACTCTGTTCAGTACTGACCAAGAGGCTCAGAGCTCTCTCGCCATTGCTGTGGTTTTAACAGTTTCCTGATACCTCCCACAGTGTAGTGTTTTACAGATGTGATTGCTCTGTAACAACCTGTTCAGTGGGGAAATGCATGCAGGGAATTTAAGAGCATTAGCATTTAGAGGTTTAATTTTCAAGGGTTGCTGTTGTTCATTACTATATTTGTAGTTCAGCACTGCCTTGGGAGAGGTACATCTGATAAATATAAAAGTGGATTTGTAAAACCTGTCAGCTTGGACATTGAGTTTCCAGTCTAATAGATTGCTTTCTGAATACCAAGCACAATTATAGGATGTAAAACAACTTATGTAAAATCCTCCTTAATAAGTAAAAATTTCATTGAGATACTTTGCTTTGGGTAATGAAAATATTAATTAATCCAACATTTAATGACCTGTAAAATTTATATAAGGTAGAGGCCTGGGTAGAAAATGTCTTTCCGTGCTCTTAAAAAGTACTATGTATACAAATATTTTTAAGCCAGAATTATAGGAAGGAAGAGAGATATGTAAATATTTTCTTTCATGAAGCTGGATACATGCAAAGGTAAGTTTCAGTAGATGCTCGGTTTTTAGATATGAAATATGGGCACACATATCACATTGACATTTAAACGACCGCTAAGGTTTCTGTCAATTTTATGTTCTCTGATTTATCCACTAATAGGGAGATTAGTGAAACTATAAAGAGTGAAATCCAAACCATTTTTTACTTCTCTGACAGCGTATAATAAATGTGTTTAAAACCTTGGGCTGCGGGCTGTGTTTAGATGTAGATATGCTTTTCTGATGAAATAATTATATACTTTAATGAATAAGATATCTGAAGCTAAGCGTGACATGTCTGGTACCTGACTGAAAAGTAACAGGGTATATATACTTAATCACTGTCAGATTCTCTCCAAATGCTCTGCCAGCAGGCCAGTTCTCCCACCATTCTCTCTGGCCTCAGAAGCCCCCTTCTCTCCCAATCCTACTTTACACGATTAATCATCATAAGCACTTTCCCCTCATTACTCTTCTCCCTGATCTAGTAGTAAATATTTGCTAATGGATGAGGGAAATTGAGTGTTCTTGGCACTGGAGCTGGAAAAAGAAAAAGCATGAATTTTTAATTGGAACACTGAAAAGAACATCTCATACACTATTCTAATTAAAGTTTCATTAGAAATAAGACTGAGCTATGAATTCTGTACAGACATATAAATTCGATTCTTCAGCAGCCTTATTAAATGTAATTCACACACTGCACAATTCATCCATTTAAAGTGTCTAATTCAGTGGTTTGGGTATATTACATTATTTTAAAAATTGTGCTAAGTATATATATAGATAGATAGATATAAATGGTTAAAATGACAAATTTTGTTAAGTGGCATTCGGTGGCATTAATTACTTTCACAGTGTTCTACAACCATCACCACTACTTCCAAAACTTTTTCATCACCCCAAACAGGAACACTAACCATTCACCAATAACACTCCATTCCACCTTCCCACCAGCCCTGTAAATTGGATTTTTATTTATGTTATGATATCTACAGATTAGGCCAAATTTGAGGATGAACAGTGGTTTTCACACCATTTTTTGTGCCCACCTGACCTGAGGGATAGGTACATGCCTCTCACTCTGGCATGGATTCTCTTCGGGTTTGGGGGAGAGGCAGTAAGTAGGCAGGGAGATGTTCCTACATCAGAATCTTTGGGATCTAGAAATTTAGGGAAAGCTTTCTAGGTGATTCAATCTGATGTATGCACCCCCTTGGGGGAAGGGGCTTCTCCTCATCCCTATATGCCAGTTTGAAAGTCACTGATGTAACATAATACATAGCCCTACCCCAGGGTAATTAAAGATCCCAAATCACTAGACAAGGATATGGAAGAATCTGCCTCCCACTCCAGGGTTTTTTCCAACTGTATGAGGCAGGGTTCTATAAGCAATTCATTTTGATCACTCAAAAACAGGGTTATAGACTATTAGCAATTCTTAAAGTCTGTTGTGTACCTCTTAGCCAACAGTTCAGACACTTGAACGATAAAAATGTTTTATAGTTTATATTCTGCATCTCCACATGGCAAGGTATTTAACATCAGGTCTATTCCATAGTGGACTTGAAATCTTCTGAATTATTATATTGGGATGGGTGGAGGTAAAGGTAGCAAGCTCGTAAACCAACCAAATTGCAATAGATGAGGAAGTGGCTGCAGAATTAGAGCTGTGAGACATTTTAATATCTGTAACATTTATATACAGAGAAATGTAAATGTTGGTTCTTTATAAGTTCCTACTGACTAGAGCACATGTGGTCAGGTATATAACATACCCAATTTGTACTGTTCTTTCTCTTTATAACTCATATTTTCTTCCTCTTTGTATAACTCCTTAATTCTCTTTTGTTTTTGTTTTATCTGTGGCTAACCTGTACCTAGAACTCTGTGGTTGGAACTAGCAGAGAAGGGTGCAGTTCTCTGCCTGAGATAGTGTGTGAAGGTAGAACATTCTTTCAATGAATTTCATGGCATGGAGACATCTCATTAAACTCCTTGTTCATGTAATCATTTCTACTACTATGACAGTTAATAAATACTTAAGGTAAGAGCCAATATTCATTTTCATTTTGCTTTAATTTTGGAATATATCTGTTTACATTTACATCAGGATTTTCCTTAGTATTTAAAGACGTGTGTGAAGAAAATCATCCCGCTGATATAAAATCAGGGAATCATAATTCTCCATATTCTTTATTCTTAAAAATAAAGTGGTGGGTTTTCTAAATCTATAACTAGAAATATTTCAAAATGGGTAACACCCCACCTCAGAAATTTAGATTTAAGGAAATGGATAGTGGCTCTGAAGTTTCATGATAACATTTAATTGTAGATGTCTTAGAGGGCCTTTTTCCCTTCTCACATGCCTGGGGGTGCTTCTTCTTGAGTTTAGTACTTGGTCATATTTCTTGCATGTCTTCCATTGGGCTCTGTGTCCGCTGAACGTGTTGACAGATGTGAGGTGGCATGCTTCACTAGCCAAATGCAGTGCCTTCTCCTTTCCCTCGCTCCAACTTTGATTGGCTTGCGATACACATACCATTTCCTCATTGTCTTGAATAAATACTTTCATTCCATGTACTTCAATTCCCAGATGTTCTGGGGTATCACCTTATGCCCCGGAATTGCCTGTCTGATAAACTAAGATAGGTTAAAATAATCTGAGATGCAAGATGAGAATCTTCAAAACAAATTGCTAACTTGGAAAAAATGTAGTCATTGAACATTCGCTCTTAAGAATCTTTATGAATGGTAAGTGGCAAAACTCTAAAGCATAACCTCTTTCTCCCCTTTGCCTATTCCAACCCTGTTTTTTTTTTTAAAAAAAAGAGGGATAATTAAATGTTCTAGTGTAAGAAGAAAAAAGGAGAATTCAGACATATGTACATCATGTACCTCATGTCTTATAGTCACTTAAGAATGAGGAAGTACAGTTTAAGTCTAAAACTTTTAAGGCCTCTGCTTATTCATTAAATGTATTATCTCCTAAGCAAAATGATTCTTTATTCTTACTCAGGATCATGTGCTGCCTGTTTTCAAGTTACCGGTGAGTCTGAGAGGCCATTAATGAATTCATAGACTTCATTACTCTCTGCTTGCCACTTTCAAGGGCAACTCTGATTGAAGGCACTGCAGCTGACCAGGGCTTTGCCCTTATCCTCTAGATGCAGCACCTGAGGTCCACTGTGATGCTTAGCCCATCCCCTCATGCTTGGGATCTGCAGCTGCTCCAGCAGCAAGCCTGTCCAATGGTTCCCAGGGAGCAATTTCTGCAGCTTCAATATCAGCTGCTACAGCCAGAAAGGATAAACCAGTGCCTGCAGGAGGAACTTGAAAACAGGACTTCTGAAATCAACACACCACAGGTATGAGCATCTTTTTCTAATAGTAAACTCAGATCACCTAATTTAATTTTACCTGCTTATTTGAAAGTTATACCAGTTCACATGTGGGGATGAAGAACCCAAATCTTTTGTCAGACAGTTACACCTTACCTCAATTACAAATCCACAGAGCTGCAGTGCTGTTTTGGTTTTGGATTTTGCAGTGCTGTTTTTGAGCTCTCAGCTTCTAAGCTAGATAATTAAGTGTTCTGGGTCTCCTTTGCACATTTGTAATCGATGATGAAGTCTCAGGATCACTTGAGCATATTGCACAATTGACCTAACATTCTTGTCTAATGCCAAAGATATTACAGAATTCAAGTGCAACTCTAGGATATGTATTACTAACAAAGCATCCTGGGTTTTCTTGTACCAGAGGAGTATAGCCTGCTGAGTTCCATGGAATTCACAAATGGGGACTTTTCTCAACTAATAAAGTAAAATGTGTCATCAGTGACTTTTTTAGTTGACATAGTTCATTTAACTTTTTTAATGATCTAGTTTGAAAAACTCTATTTTTAAGAAAATAAAGATCTTGTTCCTCTTCCCTTTGAATTAGCATTATCCCAGCTCACTACCAGACACAATCTTATATTACCTAGGTTTTCAAATAGTTATTTCTCTTTAGTGCTTCATTCATGATTCTCCTCTTTCAGAAGTCTCTTGACTCTTTGGTCTTGCCCATTTATTCAGAATTAGGAATAAAATTAAAAATACTCCTTAGTTTGTAGAATTCTAAATTAGTTTGTTCTAGTTTGGATGCTCGTCTTCTGTTTTCAAATACCTTGCTTTTCAGTTGATGTTTGACAAGGAATTTCCCACCTCTCTTTCTGTAATCCCCTCACCCTGGCTTTGCAAAGTCACATTAGCACCATAATTATACATTGTAGCAACTTGGTTTTCTTCTCCTACTAGTATATATCTATGCTTTTGCATGATGTACTTCTGTCATCTATTCTTTCTAACAAAGGTTTAAAATCCATGTTTCTGGAAGCTTCCTACACTCAATTTCCAAATACTAAAGTTTAATTCCAGAATTAAAACTGTGATGGTGGGTGTTGGACAGATGCTTCAACTCTTCATTAAAAACTGAGTGACCTCAGTTTTTAATGGACATTTAAAACCAAATGATTAGACTAAGATCCTACTCATTGCTCTTTCATATACACTATTTTCAAAACATGCTCTTCCCAACCCACCCACCAGTGTTTAATCCTTTTACTTCAATTATTTGAGGATTAGATAGACAAAATTTGTTAAGACTTTTGTACTTAAAAAAAAAGAAAGAAAGAAAGAATTTCTCCAGATGGCAGGGTGGACTGCTTATTGCTCTCACTAGAATGCCATGGCAGGCTCTCCTGTTTCTGGTAACTAAGCTGACACTAATTTTAAGAATACAGAGTGCTATTAGAATCTGCACGTTGTCTGTGTGTGTAGAGTGATGTGATTTCTTCTGCCTTGTGTTGCTTCGCTTGCATATGTAGTATTGATGTTTGCTTTTAAAAATTGTTTGCATTATAAATGTGTGAATTTAGACTCCCCCCAAAAACATAATCTTGACATCAGGGTGAAGTGTACCACTTGCCTTCTTTCTCTAGGCCTTGCTACCGGAGCAGCGAGCAGTGCATGCAGATTCCTACAGAAGGATTGGGCACCTGTGAACACTGGGCTGTTATTGCTGGCATTTCTTACCATGGCAAATACTCAAATGCACACACCCACACACACCACACAAACAGAGACATAAGCTGAGAAATGTTTTGGAATCAAGTGCTCTTTTAAGTTTATTATTATTATTGTTAAGCCTTTGCAGTATTATGTTTCCTATTTATGTAGAAATGACAGATTTTGTGAATCAAATTCACAAATTTCAGCTTGTTACACGTAATAATTTATACGATTTAAAGAGTGTGGACTTGAGATTCTTGAAAGGATGTATTCTATATATTTTCTCATTCCATATGTTGTAACTATTTTTAACAAAAGGTACTACTTTTATATGTGAAATTTGAAGAAAATCAGGGTTATTTATACTGTTTTATATAAGATGTATAATGCTTTTTTGACAGGAAAAAGGAAATTTTTGATGAAATAAAATAAATTTTAAATATATGACTGCTTTTGTTTTTCCTCTTTCCCCACTCTTTTGCCATGCCCCGTGTTCTTTGAAGTAATTATCTGGGGTTTTTATGGTTTGTTTAGCTTTTTTTTTTTTTTTTTCTTTTAAGGCAAGTGGAAATCTGGCATTTTCCGTTTATGTTTGAACTTTAAAAAGCCATTATAACTTTTAAAATATAGGATTTTAGATGTTCTTAAGACCTGGTTTCTTGAAATTTTGCATTAGTCTTTTGCCTACTACAATTTTTCTCTTCAAATTAGTCTCATGGCTTAGTTTCTTTTATGCTTGAATAAATGTTATTATTTAATATCCAAACAAACACATGTTGGCTTTCCACTCACATTTGGTCATTCTTTTTGTGCTTTTTAAAGGACACCTTTTTGGGAATATTTTTAAGGACAGGTTATGCCATCAGCCACTAATACCTGAGTCTTGCTTAAACATTTGAAGAACCTTTTCAAATCTGAAATTCTTTTTTTTTTTTGGTACGCGGGCCTCTCACTGCTGTGGCCTCTCCCGTTGCGGAGCACAGGCTCCGGATGTGCAGGCTCAGCGGCCATGGCTCACGGGCCCAGCCGCTCCGCGGCATGTGGGATCTTCCCGGACCAGGGCACGAACCAGTGTCCCCTGCATCGGCAGGCGGACTCTCAACCACTGCGCTACCAGGGAAGCCCTGAAATTCTTTATGTGAACATTTTGGTGGACTGGAAGAACGGGCCGTCAGTTGCACTCTAAATCTTGTTCCAGGTCACTCTGCGCTCCAAAACCCACACACTCCTTAATCCATCACTGTTGTATGAGGAGAGAAGGAGAAGCCAGGGTCCTTTTTCTGCCGTATTGTTTTGCCTAGGAGTTTTTTTATGGGGAGATTGTCAGTTTTAAATCTGTTCTAATGATAAACCCATCCTCCAATTCAGATATGTGCTTCACATTGACAGGTCAAATTAGGAAACCAATAACCAGAATAACTAGCAGGAAGAGGCTATTAGAAACACTAACACCCTCACAGTAATCAGCCATTTCAAAGGAAAAACAGACACATATTGCAAGCTAATTGGAAATGTTAGGTGATCCTAAATAAACTCAGTTTTTGATTATTTTGTTGTTGAGAGGCCCACAGTATTGCAAAGACCCAAATCACAGATGAAAGGTTGAGAGCCATCTTTTAATTTACTTTGGATACCTATTTTACTATAATAAGTACACACAGATCTTAAATTATGGGTTTTAAGAATTTTGCTTTATCTCAGGGGAAGATAGTAACACAGGTAAGATTCTTCTTTTGTCTTTGATTCTTTCTCTAATAGGGTTACTTTTCTAACATGTGCAACCCATGCAGTGTTCAGAGCTCCCATTTCATCAGAAATCCACCCTTCCTGTTCAAAGGCAAACATTTGCTGTCCTTTCTCTAGGCATTTTATGGGGGAAATTAACTATTAGTGCTTTTGTGTGGCATGATTTTCAAATGATAATACAAATTTTTTTCTTTCCTTCAGGGAAACCAGGAACACCTGGTAACTGTCATGGAGGAACGAATGATGGAAGTTGAACAAAAATTGAAACTGGTGAAAAGACTTCTTCAGGAGAAAGTGAATCAGCTCAAAGAACAAGTGAGCCTCCCAGGTCATCTCTACCCACCCACCTCATATTCAACTTTAACTCCAGTTTTACATTCCTCTATTGCTATTAACTTGTTAACTTTTGTTGTCTAATAAAAGCAAATTCTATTATAAATGTTTAGAAGAATTTAGGAGTCACTCTTTCCCATACCACTTCAAAAATATGAATTCTGTGTTCTACATTGTTTTTTTCCAAAGTTCTTTTGAGTCATATGTTTGTCTACAATTTAAAAAATGTATATTTGCTAGCAGTGACTCTCATGGACCTAAAGCATTTCTAATGAGGTTCAATTTAAATTGAAATTTTGTAGATTTTCCTATTTAAATAAAAAGAAATTTTATATTGGTAAAAAATTGGGGGATAATAAGTGTAACTTTAGCTTTCCTGTTTGCAACAGCTATGACAGCCTCAAAAACAACCTTATGGCTATAGCCAGACCCCAAAAGGTTGTGTTTTGAATTAGAATCTGGACTCTTGAATTCAGGACCACTAAGTAGCCTGATCCTTTTTTCCTGCTGGTGAGAGGTGTGGCCTCAGTGCTTAGAAATTATTTGTGCATCCACTGAAGAGACATACAAGAAAGACTACTTTCTAGGAAAGTTTTATAACTTCTCTGGAATCTGAGATTGAGACAAACTGTGGTGGGAGTGGGAAGGTGGAAATTGCCCAACCTGGTTTTTCAGATATATAAAATCCAAGAAGAATAATTCCAAGGGAAAGTCTAAATGCAGAGGTAGACAGGAACTTTCCTCAGCCCTATATCTTAATACACAGAATGGAGAGAAAGAGAAAGTCCTGTATTTACATTTATTGATTCAATCCTTTAATCATTTATTCAACACATAGTTACTACATGCTAGGTTCTGTTCTAAGCACTAGAAATACAGCAATGAACAAAACAAAATCCTGCCTATATGGAGTGTAGTTCACTTACTACAGCTACTAGTGTAGTTCACAGTACTAAGCATTTGGCCAGATAGCAGTTTCAAAAGTAAAGAAAATGGGTAACATGGGGTGTGGTCATCTACAAACACTGGCATTAACTGTTCATCCTGTCCTGGAAGAAGAAAAAGAAATGAGAGATAGGGAAGAGCAGACAGTAGAGGGTCTTAGTGCTAAGCCACAGAGTTTGAATTTCATTCTGTAGTAGATAAGAGTCATCAAAGTGTTTTTTAATGGCAGGAAAGGAGGAAAGTTTGTATAAAAACAGTTCGATAGAAAGTATGTTAGTATTATGTTAAACTTGCCAGTCACTCAGGTTCTGGGCTTCAGTGTGATAGTCTTTATCATTGCCCTTTGAAATGCTATTATGTAAATTAATTAGCCACTCCTTCTTTATTCCCTTAAACCTTTATACTTGTAGATGCCCTGCCTGAAACTGGGTGTAAAATGAGGAGTTAAAGGTATAATGAGGGAAAGGAGATTATAAGATATTAACTAATAGGAGCAATAATAAAATTATCCTAATGCTGCTGACAAGTTTTCCTGCCCTAACCAAGACTGTATATTCTAACCATAAAGATTAGAATATCTCTTCTAGACAAGGTTTTATACAAACAGGGAGAGTTAAGGAAAAGTAACTGCCAAATCTTCTCTATTTTAAAATTTGGCTCATGTATTATAACGATCAGTAGGTTGTATGTGGTTATGAATGGGAAACTCAAGCACCTATTGTTAATAACAGTTAAACACAGTTCACACCCTCAGAAATTTAAGTTTGATATTTTTAGAGAATGAATAAAGAAATAATACCTAATTTATTAGGTTGAAAAATATCTTCATTTTTGAGCCCTCAAATATCAATTTGTTCTTTTTATTAGTGACTTCTACAAACATATTATGCAGAGAAACAGCTTGGAATAAGTGGATTTGCTCTACTTGTATCCCTGGTGCCAGGTCTGATGTTAAAGCTGTAGTGTAAAATGAAAGAATATAATTGATAGAAGCCATTTGCCTTTATAAACAACTGTCCTATGTCAGACCTTAAATTTAAGAGAATTACAGAAATGGAGTCAAGATGTTTCTGGTTCTGTTTCTAGCTCTGCAAGAATACTAAAGCAGATGAGATGGTGAAGGATTTGTATGTGGAAAATGCCCAATTGTTGAAAGCTCTGGAAATAACTGAACAGCGACAAAAAACAGCAGAGAAGAAAAATTACCTCCTAGAGGAGAAGATTGCCAGCCTCAGTAATATAGTCAGGAATCTGACACCAGCACCACTGACTTCTACACCTCCCTTAAGGTCATAGCCAAGCCAAAGGATAAACACTCATAATTGTGCACTTTACTGAAATGGATGGAGCATTTCAGTATGTTCTCTCAACCGTTGTTTTTTGTGGGGTTTTGTTCGGTTTTTTTTTAAACTTTAATGGCTTAAAGTTAAGCCTAGCGTAAAACTTCCAGCAACAGAATTAAAATCTCCATTCATTGTAATTAGTTTTTCTAAATAGACTATAATGGAAGTTGCAAACAAATACATATTTCACTGTTTGAATTATTCCCAAGCTTTGAATTTTTAAAAATATTCTAATAGCCACCAAGAAGGTGATATGAAAACAACTCTAGAATCTTAAAACCCCAGTTTTGAATGAGTTTTTGAAAATTACTATTATGTGTAAGTTTATATGTAAATTGCAGATATTTAAAAGTTGAGAAATTATTAGCTGGCTGTTTTGATCTTTATTTTATAACCAAATGTACGCCTTCTCATACATTTACATATGAAAAAGTCATTCCGTTTCTAATAGTTCTGGTTTTTTGAATTAATTGTTAGACTTTCTGTTTGGTAAGAGAAGCTGGTATTAATAACCACTGAGGTCAGAAATGCCAGAGTCCATAGAACTCTACCTTCTAACACCTATGACAGTATTACCACTCTTTATGTATTACAGATCTAAACTCATTTACTCAACTGCACTGTTAACTAATGTTAAAACTTTACCTTCTTTAAACAGTCTTTTTCTTTTTTTTTCCTTCTTAGAAGTTTCATTTGGGAGCTTGTCTTCTAAGAAATGGATAAAGCCACATTTTTAAAGCATTTGAACTATAGGGTAAGCACTGAACAAACTGCTTTGGAGTAAACAGCTACTCCTAGAAGAGAGAGAAGTAAACCATGTGGGTTTTTCTCTCTCTAAAGTCTTGGATTTCATGAACTTATATTTGGGGTTGCCTCAAGAACTCAGGGAACAATACTTTAAGACGTCTTCCTGAAATACTGTAGGGCCTCGTTAAGAATTTGAAATGTGTAAACCATGTGACCTTATTTATTTGTCATATATTTAGAGCCATAGTGGGATTTTTATTTTTATTTCATTTTTAGTGAATTTAATTTTCTGGAAAAAGGCCTTGATTTTAGAGTTAAAAACCTCTTCTAACATATGGAAGAGTTATTGTTTGCTTGTTTGTTTAATATAGGTCAAAATTTCCATGCTTCCTATTCCTCTGCACCTCAAATCTGATCATAAGAATTTCTTACTGTGATAAGCATTCACATGCCATCTGAGGTAAAGGAGTGCCAAATAGGATTTTTCCATTCAGTCTCAAGACTAGAACATTATAGAACAGTAAACATTTTGAATAACTTTTTTCCCCAGGTAAAATCTCTGCTTCTAGCCTACTTCAGCCAGTAGTTGGTTGGTAAAGAACTTACCATGTGGGACACAAACAGAGCTCATCACAGCCACCTACAGAGCTCATCACAGCCACCTATTTGTTTTTGTGGAAGAGTAATTAGATCAGAAAAATTCACTTTGATATATTCCAGGAAAGCCAAGCCCATCAATTTATAAGAGGTATCACAGGAAAATCAAACACTGCCTTATGGGCAGGAAAAAAAGATGAAGCAAACTGCTTAAGAAGCCACGTCAGAAACTCAATATCAACAAAATAATTTGCATTAAGGAACTTTAGAGTTCCTTGGGCCTAACCATATACTATTAGTCCTACCTGCCAACACAGGAGTCCTTGCTACAAGAGCCCTGACAAGGCAAGGTCATTTGTGGGACTGGGAGTTCATGCTTCAGAAGCAGACTTTTTCACTTTTGAACAGCTCTATTATCAGAAATTCCTGATTTTCCCCTGGAAAAGAATTAATTTTAATCCCTCCCTATAATTATACTTCAAAACATTTGATATCTGCTGTCATGCCTCCCCTAATCATTTTTCTCCAGTGCAAACATTACTAGTAAACTCAACTACTTGTATGGCATTGACTTTAACACTTAAAACTGTGGATAGGCCTAGGTTAAGGTCATAAATAAACTAAGCACCTGTGGTATATTTATGTGATATGCTTTAAGTTATTCAAGGTTTTTGCCATCAGAAATGAACACCAAGCATATTTCTCAAATAGATGGCTTACCATATGATCACATATGTTGTATTTTTTATCTTTATTTTTTACATTATGAAAAGTATAGGTTAATTTGTTTCTTATAAATCTGTATGTGTATATAAAGTGTTGTACAATGAATGTAAATATGACTTCTGGAAAATTTTAGACTACATTTAGAATCCCTTTATCTAAAATCAAAATGCTGCTCAAATGAAAGTTAATTTAACTAACACCTCGGTGCTTACTTCTTGCTTCACTGCACTCATAAAATTGGAAAAAAGATCAATACAAGAAATATATAGTTACCTTAAATTATATATTTGTGCAGCAGATTATTTTTTTAGACTAGAGTGGGAATTTAACTGGCAATTTATAATATAGCTTACAGCTTTTAAAAGGCCTTTTAAAGAGATTAAATGTAAACTATTAAATGTTTAGATTTTGCTTTCAGATTTTATAATAGAACTCTTTACAGTCACCTTATATATCTTATAGGCATTTAACTCCTCATTTATTAAAAGTACTGGTTGTTAAATTCTCTTGATTTCTTAAGAACAGTTATTTAAATTAGTCTTAGGAGATAGGATCTTCATTTCAAGGAAAGAGAATCAAGTTTGCCTTTGTGATAATGTTACCCTTAGAAAAGGAAAGTGTGGATAATACAAACTACATTGTTCTATTTTGCTTTCTTCTGCTTTTTAGAAGCCTGAGCTATTAAGTTCAAATTTGTGAAGGAAGAGAAGTAGAAGAGGAGGGGTAGAACCAATCACAGTACTTATTTTTCTAAAACTTAATAAACCCAGATTTTTTAAAAACTATTTTAAATATAAATTCTTCCCAGAAGCTTCAAATGCATTGTTTATATATTTAACCTTAAACGTAAGTAGATCACAGTCATAGGCTTTCAAGGTTTATGAGGAGTTCTTACAGGTCTCGTATTTCAATAATGTAATGTACCAATACCCAGGGCAGGTATTATGATGAGGAACTTTTGTTTTTTTAAGAATGAGTAAGACTTTATGGTGGACTTTAACGTGTGAAAATGAATTTTTTATTTTGTGATTTCTTTTTTTCTGAGTAAAGGAAAAGAGAAATGTGTTGCTACTGTCAGCATTTAAAGGTAGTCTCACTCAAGGCAAGGCTAAGTGCTTCGTGATAGTATTAAGTAAGTCTTGTTTTGAACGGATTACCTAATGACTCACTAGAATGATATAAATTATACAAGTTATGCCAAAACTAAGTCAAAACCTAATAACCAAAGCATTCCTTATTTAAAACTTATTGACTATATCATGTTTGGACCTATTCGAACATCTCAGCCCTGTAAAACAGTTTTGGTTTTATGACATATGGATAGTGGTTTAATAATAAATCCAAGTTAGCTTTTTGTTTCCCAGCTTTTTTTGAATGATATACATTAAATCTATTCTTATTGGAAGACATTATCACAGCATGATTGAAGGGAACATTGGTTTTATAAAGGAAAACCCGAGTTCATCGATAGCCATCACTAAGATTCTTTTCATATAAAGATTAATGCTTATGCGTTTATATCGACTTTGTATATTTCATCTTAGCCATTCTATCCTATAAAGATTTTACCATGAGCTTAAAATGTAAATAAATAATTTTGCAAATATGGCTCTTTTTTTCTATACACCTTGAACTTTTATAAACAGTTTCAGTATGTTTATCATTGGTTTTTAGAGTGAAAGCATCAAAACATTGCACTAAACATATTTTATAAATGCAAAATCTCTGGAGCATTCACTCCAGACCTACTGAATTAGAGTCTGCATTAAAAAAAAAAAATCCCCAAATTATTTGTATGTGATTTAGAGCACTGGGACTCCCATTTCTGTAACAGAATTGATGACTTTCACACCAGCCAGTTTGAGATCCCTGTACCCTGTGGTGGTTCATAATTTACTTCTAAAATCCTGACAAACTCAGGTGAGGCCCTGCTTGGGAGTTTGGGTGCTTCAGAGGTGGCTTTATTTCACTTTGCCATATTTATGGGTGACTCAGACTATTTCAGTTGAGCTTCTTGTAAATGATGAGATATATGCAACTATTGGTATAAAAGTTAACCTAAAAGCACATTAAGTTAACATGCTGAGTACTGAAATTTAGAATGGAAATATTGGCCAAACTAGACATCTCACAAGGCTTGTTTTATTTGCGAAGCTTTTATACCAATCTCACACTGCCTTTATGAGGCAATAACTATTATTAACCCCATTTTACAGATGAGAAAACTGAAACTTAGCTAAGTTATGACTTAATCAAGGCCACACAGCCAGCTAAGTAGGGGACTCAGGACTCTCTAAGCAGGTTTGTCTGTATTAATATGTTGCAACAGGTATCCATTTCTCTTTCCGGCAAACAACATTTAATTGGTGCTATTGAATACTTATCTTGTGCACTGCACTCTAAAGAAAAATATTAAAAATTCTTGGTTTTCTGTTTACAGACTTGAGTAGAGCAGTAAGATTTATGCACAAGAAAAAATTAGAAAAAATTACATCGATACAGAAGACAATCAAGTTTTACTGATGGACTCAGTGCTATAGGCACTAAGATATGGAATATTAGTGCCCTCAGGTATTTTAATACAGGAAATGGGAAAAGTTCTTAACCTAGCATTAAGTATAATTCTGCACTTATTTGAGATTAGTGTAACCTGTTTGTTTTGTAGTCTCCTTTATTCATTTTGCATTGAAAAAGTCTTATTTTTCTAATATATACCTGATATACATTTTCCCATAATAATGATCAAATTTTGTCCAAAAGATCAGAATTTTGACCTAATGCAAAATATCTATAATCTGTAAAGTTAAATTTAATATAGTTAATATGTTATAAGTCACAAAATTGTTTATTCTTTGTTTGGTTTTGCCTCATTTGCAATCAGGAAAAATGGCTAATTTTGACAAATGGACATGTTAAAAAAAATTAAAACTTCAAAAAAGGAACTATAAACTGAATCAGTGAAATGCTATAAAGAGTAGGCAACAATGTAAAAATAGAGCTGGAAACCCTTAGGTTAAAATAATATTTACTTCTGAGAAATGATTACATGAGATGAGCTTTACTAGTTAAGGCAAAGTAAACAACTCTGAACAGTCCTTATGGCCCAGATGAGCATTTACCAGTCATTTTTCTTTCCTGTTTGAGTATCTGTCTTTAAGATCTTAAGCAATAAATAAGCATTAGAATATGGATGGTAGATTAGAAAACAGTATTGTATCAATGTTGATTTACTTAAGTCTATAAGTACTGTGTTTATGTAAGGTTATATTCTAAGAAAATACACGCTGAAGTATTTAGGGATATGTAACCGTAATGTATGCAAATTATTCTCAAATGATTCATAACAAAATTACAGAAAGATATAAACAAATCAATGAAGCAAAATGTTTTAAAAAATAGGTAATGGGTATGCAAGCATTATTTGCATTATTCTTGCAATCTTAAGTTTGAAATTATTTCTAAATAAAACATTTAAAATGTTATAGATAGAAATTTACTAAGTGTGGAACTAGGCACTTAACTACCTTCCTTACCCTCATAGCAATTCTGAAGAGTAGACGGTATTTCAATGGTAGAGAAGAGGAAACTGACTAGAAACCATTTATGGCAGCCTATCCACATGCCTGTGGTCTATTATGAAAAGTTCAGCATAATCAGACATTTTACCTATTTCCCTGGACATGTAGAAAATGGGGAAACAGGGGAAACTGAGGCAGTTGGCAGAAGAGGTAAATGCCAAAATGAAGCATTAAGGGGGTGCATAAGGAACAGGAGGGGCTGTTAAGCAAATGAATCCCACACACACATGCAAATGACAGTCATGAAGCAACACCTAAAGGTCCAGTGGGGGCTCAGGATATCTCTAGTATACACTGCCCCCTCCTCTATCTCTACACCTGATAGCACACAAGTATTTTTCTTGAGGTAAAAGAGACACTTTATTCCATGTCTTTTACTCTGTTGCTACCTTAGGAAGAATTTGACAAAGAAACAGAAACCTGTTCTGACTAGTCTGTGTAAAAGGGGATTAACTATAAGGAATTATATTTGGTTCATGGAGCCAAAGGGCAGGAAATACAGACTTCACGAGGCATTAAAACAAAGACCTTTGGTGCTCTTCCCTACTCTCCCCCTCCTTCTCTATCCTTACTTCTTATCACTTGGTCTCTTGTTTTTCCTTCTCTGCACCTGTTTGCTGAGGCTGGCAGGGTAGGGGGGTGGAGTTGTTGTTTGTTTTTCCTGCCTTATCTCACTTTCTTGTTTAAGTGCCAAATGGAGTCCAACAATTACTTCCAAGTCACAATTCCAAATTCTCAAGGAATCTGATTGACCACGCATAGTCTTTCCATAATCCAATCAACTATGGCCAGCAAGGGTCATGGTCTTGGGATACAAGCTGCAGAGGCCACCACATCACAGAGAATACTCTCACAAATAAGGGGCTGGAGCAGTTAATGAGGGAAATTTAGACTCAAGATGTGTAGACAGTAGATAAAAATGGCTTTAAAAGGTAGGATCTCAAATAAAGATTTTCATGTTTACTCACATTTTTATGGAAGTGTACTATCTATTCAAAGAGAAACACCATTTTAAAATGCTGCCTGGTGACAAATGTCACTATTACTCCTGTTACCCTATCTTTTGTCCTTGTCCCTTGCCCATACTCCTTTGTCCTGATTCCTACATATTCTCTAGATATCACATATAGAGCTTCATCAAGGTGTCCATCCAAGTCACAGTGGGTATAATAAATGCCATCCATCATATCCTACTTAAGTGGCATAATCCTGCAGTAACTTATTTCAAATATTGCCAGAGAAGGTAAAAGTTAGAGGTCTTTTGAAAAATATAATTAAAAGAGATTTAAATTTTGTATTAAGACCATGAATAAAAGAAATTCTATTGAACTTTTTCAAGATACCTTCCCTTACTCTTGAAGAATGGGGTAGGAGCCCCTACTATGTGCTCACGTGAGCACCCTGCACATTCCCAGGTAAAGCAGATGCCACTCTGTGTAACTGCCTACTGACTTGTCTGATCTCCATTAGACTCATCTTTTAAGACAATGATTGCTATCTTATCACCATGCTATTCCCAGTTCCCAACTCAATGCCAAATAAAAAACTGGTGGTCAATATTCATTATACAGATGGAAGAGTATGTACATTTCTATTTTGAGTTTGTCATCCTGTAGTGGCACTCACAGGAGAGTATGTATGCTAATTGTTTTATGCATATAATTTAATGTTTTCAGTCTTTATTATTTTTTAAAAGATCAAAAAAATTTAAATGTATTAGCAAGCAATTGAAGAAATTTTTCCAAGTAATTTAAGGAAAAATCATCTTTCAGTGTGATAAAAATTAAGTGCTATATTCTAGCAGTTGAAAGAGTATATATCCCTTTTGGGCCCATAAATCACAATCTAATGACTCGGACAATAAATAGTACAAGCTCATGATATTTACTCAGATTAGTGGTTTGTAACAACTGCTACAAATTAAATATGACATTTTCTAAAGAAAGAGAACAAAATTCTTGTGGCTTTTTTTTGGTAGTGGTGCTTGGCTTATGTTATCTTATATAATGTGATGTTTAGTTTTTGCTATTCAGTAAATTCCAACATTATCATTTTTTCTGGTGGAAGCAAAAACTTGAAAGTTGATTTATTTTCTGATTTCAGGAAGTGGGGTGAGCCTCTGCCTCTAGGTTTGTGCCTAGATGTGATTCAGATGTCTTCCTACAACAAATTTTCACCCACCTGCTTAAATCTAATAATCCCATGGTACAAGAATACTAAGTCACTCCCCATCTGCTCCTTATTTCTGTTCTCCTGCTCATTATACATGTAAATTGAAGATAAGGCAAGGACCAGAGCCACTTCAGAACAATCCATTAAAATTTTCTCCCAAAATGATAAGTAACTTTGCATCTTCCTAAATTCAAAGATGACACATATTTTGGAAGAATATTCAAGCATTTAAAAAGAGAACTATAAAAAAGGTAAAAATTACCCAAAATCCTACCACCCAGTGGTAGCCACTATCAGTAGTTTGGTGAACTCTCTTCCAGACATAATTTTATGCTTACAGACATACATACACACATTCACACTTACACAATTTTATATAAATGATAGCATACACATATATGTATATACATATTTACAGACATGTACATATGGTTTCTTCCACAATGGTTTTCCTCCCCCTCCCTCTACGTAAAGAATGCCACATTATTTCCCTAAACTAGTATAAATCTGGCTTCAAGCTCCTCATCCTGATAGCAGTGATTGGTCATAATTGAATGGTCCTTCTCCTCTTTAAGACTGTACAGCAGTCCCATCTGACCTTTAGGCTATTGCATTCCTTTACCCCCATTTATTGAAGAGTTTAGCACACTGTATTCTCAACAAATATTCCTATCATTATCCTTGGTGACTTCTATTTGCACATAAATGACAAGAGCAGAGGAAGTACAGAGTTTAGGTAGCAAATAAGTTGGGCTGTGAAAGGGAGGAGGGAGAGTAGGTGGTAGAGGGAGATATGGCCTAGAGAAAAGATTTGTTTTTTGGATAGGAGATGCTTGAGTTTAAATGCTGTGAGAAGATGCCAGTGGAAAGGAGGGGAATAACAGAAATAATGGTCATGATAAAGAGAAAAGGACAAGAAAATTAGGGATGTGTCCAGGGTAGAGGTTTAGTTAGGAGCATGGAATCTAAGCTAGGTAAAGAGGGCAGTGAGGACAGGAGTTGGATATAGGTAAGTGGTTGATATACAGATGGCCAACTGTAAAGGAGGTGAGCATCTATAGATTTTGGTATCTGAGCAGGGGTGAGGGCCCACTCCAACCTGTACTCCACACAGCCTCAAAAAGTAGTCCTAAAATAAAACTGCATGTCACACTAATGTTTAAAATCTTTCAGTGGCTCCCCATGTCCTCAAGTTCAATCTCTGTTCTTTAATATGACTTAGGGCAGATCATCCAGACAGAAAATCAATAAGAAAACACAGGCCTTAAATGACACATTAGACCAGATGCACTTAATTGATATTTATAGAGCATTCCATCCAAAAGCATCAGAATACTATATTTTCAAGCGCATATGGAACATTCTCCAGGACTGATAACACACTGGGCCAAAAAGTGAGCCTCAGTAAATTCAATAAAATTGAAATCGTATCAAGCATCCTTTCTGATCACAATGCTATGAGATTAGAAATAAAGTACAAAGAAAAAGCTGTAAAACACACACACACACACACGGAGGCTAAGCAATATACTACTAAACAACCAATGGATCACTGAAGAAATCAAAGAAAAAATTTAAAAAATACCTAGAGACATATGAAAATGAAAGCACAACAATCCAAAATCTATGGGATGCAGCAAAAGCAGTTCTAAGAGGGAAGTTTATAGCAATACAAGCTTACCTTAGGAAACAAGAAAAATCTCAAACAACCTAAACTTACACCTAAAGCAACTAGAGAAAGAAGAATAAACAAAACCCAAAGTTAGAAGAAGGAAAAAAATAATAAAGATCAAACCAGAAATAAATGAAATAGAGATAAAGAAAACAATAGAAAAGATCAATGAAACTAAAAGCTGGTTCTTTGAAAAGGTAAACAAAATTGATAAACCTTTAGCCAAACTCATCAAGAAACAAAAGGGAGAGGGCTCAAATCAATAAAATTAGAAATGAAAAAGGAGAAGTTACAATGGACACCAAAGAAATACAAAGGATCATAAGAGACTATTACAAGCAACTATATGCCCAAAACTTGGACAACCAGGAAGAAATGGACAAATTCTTAGAAGGGTATAATCTCCTAGGACTGAACCAGGAAGAAATAGAAAATATAAACAGACCAATCTCAAGTACTAAAAATGAAACTGTGATTAAAAAAACCTCAACAGGGCTTCCCTGGTGGCGCAGTGGTTTAGAGTCCATCTGCTGATGCAGGGGACACGGGTTCGTGCCCCAGTCCAGGAAGATCCCACATGCCGTGGAGCGGCAGGGCCCGTGAGCCTTGGTCGCTGAGCCAGCGAATCTGGAGCCTGTGCTCCACAACAGGAGAGGCCACAACAGTGAGAGTCCCGCATACCGCAAAAAAAACCCAAAAACGCCCTCAACAAACAAAAGTCCAGGACAAGATGGTTTCACAGGTGAATTCTAGCAAACATTTAAAGAAGACTTAACACCTATCCTTATGCAACTATTTCAAAAAATTGCAAAGGAAGAAATACTCCCAAACTCATTCTGTGAGGCCACCATCACCTGGATACCAAAACCAGACAGATACCACAAAAAAAAGAAAATCACAGGCCAATAACACTGATGAACATAGACACAAAAATCCTCAACATAATACTACCAAACCAAATCCAACAAAACAATAAATGATCATACACCAGGATCAAGATACAAAGAAATGGAAAGATACCCTGTGCTCTTAGATTGGAAGAATTAATGTTGTTAAAATTGCCATACTACCCCAAGTCATCTATAGATATAATGCAATCCTTATCAAAATATAACATTTTCACAGAACTAGAACAGTTATTTTGAACAAATAATCCTAGATTTATATGGTACAACAAGAGACCCAGAATTGCTAAAACAATCTTGAGAAAAAAGAACATAGCTGGAGATATCACTCTCCCAGACCTCAGACTATACTGCAAAGCTACGGTAATCAAAATAGCATGGAAATAAGAGAACACAAGCTTTAAATGACACATTAAACAAGATGAACATAATTGATATTTATACGACATTCCATCAAAAAACAATACAATACACTTTATTCTCAAGTGCTCATGGAACATTCTCCAGGATAGTTCATATCCTGGGTCATAAATCAAGCCTTGGTAAATTTAAGAAAATTGAAATCGTATCAAATGTCTTTTCCGACCACAACGCTATGAGACTAGATATCAATTGCGGGGGGAAATATGTGAAAAATACAAACACATGGAGGCTAAACAATACAATACTAAATAACCAAGAGATCACTGAAGAAATCAAAGAGGAAATCAAAAAATACCAAGAAACAAATGACAATGGAGACACGATGACCCAAAACCTATGGGATGAAGCAAAATCAGTTCTAAGAGGGAAGTTTATAGCAATACAAGCCCACCTTAAGAAACAGGAAACATCTCGAATAAGCAACCTAACCTTGCACCTAAGGCAGTTAGAGAAAGAGGAACAAAAAACCCCAAACTTCGCAGAAGGAAAGAAATCATAAAGATCAGATGAGAAATAAATGAAAAAGAAATGAAGGAAACAATAGCAAAGATAACTAAAAGCTGGTTCTTTGAGAAGATAAACAAAATAGATAAACCATTAGCCAGACTCATCAAGAAAAAAAGAGAGAAGACTCAAATCAATAGAATTAGAAATGAAAAGGGAGAAGTAACAACTGACACTGCAGAAATACAAAAGATCATGAGATATTACTATAAGCAACTATGCCAATAAAATGGACAACCTGGAAGAAATGGACAAATTCTTAGAAATGCACAACCTGCCAAGACTGAATCAGGAAGAAATAGAAAATATGAACAGACCAATCACAAGCACTGAAATTGAAACTGTGATTAAAAATCTTCCAACTAACAAAAGCCCAGGACCAGATGGATTCACAGGCAAATTCTATCAAACATTTAGAGAAGAGCTAACACCTCTCCTCCTCAAACTCTTCCAAAATATAGCAGAGGGAGGAACACTCCCAAAGTCCTTCTACGAGGCCACCATCACCTTGATACCAAAACCAGACAAGGATGTCACAAAGAAAGAAAACTACAGGCTAATATCACTGATGAACATAGATGCAAAAATCCTCAACAAAATACTAGCAAACAGAATCCAACAGCACATTAAAAGGATCATACACCATGATCAAGTGGGGTTTCTTCCAGGAATGCAAGGATTCTTCAGTATATGCAAATCAATCAATGTGATAAACCATATTAACAAATTGAAGGATAAAACCATATGATCATCTCAATAGATGCAGAGAAAGCTTTTGACGAAAACACCCATTTATGATAAAAACCCTGCAGAATGTAGGCATAGAGGGAACTTTCCTCAACGTAATAAAGGCCATATATGACAAACCCACAGCCAACATCATCCTCAATGGTGAAAAACTGAAAGCATTTCCACTAAGATCAGGAACAAGACAAGGTTGCCCACTCTCACCACTCTTATTCAATATAGTTTTGGAAGTTTTAGCCACAGCAATCAGAGAAGAAAAGGAAATAAAAGGAATCCAAATTGGAAAAGAAGAAGTAAAGCTGTCACTGTTTGCAGATGACATGATACTATACATAGAGAATACATAGAGAATCCTAAAGAAAACTACTAGAGCTAATCAATGAATTTGGTAGAGTTGCAGGATACAAAATTAATGCACAGAAATCTCTTGCATTCCTATACACCAGTGATGAAAAATCTGAAAGTGAAATCAAGAAACACTCCCATTTACCATTGCAACCAAAAGAATAAAATATCTAGGAATAAACCTACCTAAGGAGACAAAAGACCTGTATGCAGAAAATTATAAGACACTGATGAAAGAAATTAAAGATGATACAAACAGATGGAGAGATATACCATGTTCTTGGATTGGAAGAATCAACATTGTGAAAATGACTCTACTACCCAAAGCAATCTATAGATTCAATGCAATCCCTATCAAACTACCACTGGCATTTTTCACAGAACTAGAACAAAAAATTTCACAATTTGTATGGAAACACAAAAGACCCCGAATAGCCAAAGCAATCTTGAGAACAAAAAATGGAGCTGGAGGAATCAGGCTGCCTGACTTCAGACTATACTACAAAGCTACAGTAATCAAGACAGTATGGTACTGGCACAAAAACAGAAAGATAGATCAATGGAATAGGATAGAAAGCCCAGAGATAAACCCATGCACATATGGTCACCTTATCTTTGATAAAGGTGGCAGGAATATACAGTGGAGAAAGGACAGCCTCTTCAATAAGTGGTGCTGGGAAAATTGGACAGGTACATGTAAAAGTATGAGATTAGATCACTCCCTAACACCATACACAAAAATAAGCTCAAAATGGATTAAAGACCTAAATGTAAGGCCAGAAACTATCAAACTCTTAGAGGAAAACATAGGCAGAACACTCTATGACATAAATCACAGCAAGATCCTTCTTGACCCATCTCCTAGAGTAATGGAGATAAAAACAAAAATAAACAAATGGGACCTAATGAAACTTCAAAGCTTTTGCACAGCAAAGGAAACCATAAACAAGACCAAAAGACAGCCCTCAGAATGGGAGAAAATATTTGCAAATGAATCAACTGACAAAGGATTAATCTCTAAAATTTACAGGCAGCTCATGCAGCTCAATAACAAAAAAATAAACAACCCAATCCAAAAATGGGCAGAAGACCTAAATAGACATTTCTCCAAAGAAGATATACAGACTGCCAACAAACACATGAAAGAATGCTCAACATCATTAATCATTAGAGAAATGCAAATCAAAACTACAATGAGATATCATCTCACACCAGTCAGAATGGCCATCATCAAAAAATCTAGAAACAATAAATGCTGGAGAGGGTGTGGAGAAAAGGGAACACTCTTGCACTGCTGGTGGGAATGTGAATTGGTACAGCCACTATGGAGAACAGTATGGAGGTTCCTTAAAAAACTACAAATAGAACTACCATATGACCCAGCAATCCCACTACTGGGCATATACCCTGAGAAAACCATAATTCAAAAAGAGTCATGTACCAAAATGTTCATTGCAGCTCTACTGACAATAGCCTGGAGATGGAAACAATCTAAGTGTCCATCATTGGATGAATGGATAAAGAAAATGTGGCACATATATACAATGGAATATTACTCAGCCATAAAAAGAAACGAAATTGAGTTATTTCTAGTGAGGTGGATGGACCTAGAGTCTGTCATACAGAGTGAAGTAAGTCAGAAAGAGAAAGACAAATACCGTATGCTAACACATATATATGGAATTTAAGGGGAAAAAATGTCATGAAGAACCTAGGGGTAAGACAGGAATAAAGACACAGACCTACTGGAGAACAGACTTGAGGATATGGGGAAGGGGAAGGGTGAGCTGTGACAAAGCGAGAGAGAGGCATGGACATATATACACTACAAAACGTAAGGTAGATAGCTAGTGGGAAGCAGCTGCATAGCACAGGGATATCAGCTCAGTGCTTTGTGACCACCTGGAGGGGTGGGATAGGGAGGGAAGGAGGAAGGAAGATGCAAGAGGGAAGAGATACGGGAACATATGTATATGTATAACTGATTCACTTTGTTATAAAGCAGAAACCTACACACTATTGTAAAGCAATTATACCCCAATAAAGATGTTAAAAAAAAACAATCACACCCCAAATAATAAAATACTTAGGAAAAAACCTGATGAAGGAGGTGAAACACTTATACACTCTGAGAACTACAAAAAATTAATAAAGGAAATTGAACACAATTCAAAGAAATGGAAAGATAGCCCATGCTCTTGGATTGGAAGTATTAATACTTTTAAAATGGCCATACTACCAAAAGCAATCTACAGATCTAATGCAATTCCTATCAAATTATCCATGACATTTTTCACAGAACTAGAACAAATAATCCTAAAATTTATAGGGAACCATACAAGACCCACAATTGACAAACAATCCTGAAGAGAAAGAACAAAGGAGGAGGGCTTCCCTGGTGGTGCAGAGGATAAGAATCTGCCTGCCAATGCAGCGGACACAGTTCGTTCCCTGGTCCAGGAAGATCCCACATGCTGTGGAGCAACTAAGCCCATGTGCCACAACTACTGAGCCTGCGCTCTAGAGCCCGCGAGCCACAACTATTGAAGCCTGCACACCTAGAGCCTGTGCTCCACAATCAGAAGCCATCGCAATGAGAAGCCCACACACCACAACGAAGAGTAGCCCCTGCTTGCCGCAACTAGAGAAAGCCTGAGCACAGCAACGAAGACCCTGCACAGCCAAAAATTAAATAAAAATGTTAAAAATTTAAAAAACAACAACAACAACAAAGCAGGAGGCATAACCCTCCCAGACTTCAGACAATACTATAAAGCTACAGTAATCAAAAGAGCATGGTATTGGGAATTCCCTGGTGATCCAGTGGTTAGGACTCTGTGCTTCCACTGCAGGGGGCACAGGTTCAATCCCTGGTTGGGGATGTAAGATCCTGCAAGACATGTGGCCACTTGGTGTGGCCAAAACAAACAAACAAACAAAAAACAAGAAAACAGAAAACAGCACTGTATTGACACAAAAACAGACATATTGATCAATGGAACAGAATAGAGAACCCAGAAATAAACCCACACATACCGTCAATTAATCTTCAACAAAGGAGACAAGAATATACTATGGGAAAGACACAGTCTCTTCAACAAGTGGTGTTTGGAAATTTGGACAGCCACATGTAAATCAATGCAGTTAGAACACACCCTCTCACCATACAGAAAAATAAACTCAAAATGATTTAAAGGCTTAAACATAAGACATGACACCATAAAACTCCTAGAAGAGATCAAAGGCAAAATATTCTCTGACATAAACTGTACCAACGTTTTCTTAGGTCAGATCTCCCAAGGCAATAGAAATAAAAAGAAAAATAAACAAATGGGACCTAATCAAAGTTACAAGCTTTTGCACAGCAAAGGAAACCATAAACAAAAGGAAAAGACAGTTGACAGAATGAGAGAAAATATTTGCAAATGATGAGACCGACAAGGGATTAATTTCCAAAATATACAAACAACGCATACAACTCAACAGCAAAAAAAGCAAACAAACAACCCAGTAGAAAAATGGGCAAAGACCTAAATAGACATTTCTCCAAAGACATACAAATGGCCAACAGGCACATGAAAACATGCTCAACGTCACTAATTATTAGAGAAATAACAAATCAAACTACAATAAGGTACTACATTACTCCAGTCAGAATGGCTAGCATTAAAAATTCTACAGATAACAAATGCTAGAGAAGGTGTGGAGAAAAGGCAGCACTCCTACAATGTTGGTGGGAATGTAAGTTGGTGAGGCCAGTATGGAGGTTCCTCAGAAAACTAAAAATAGAATTAACATATGATCCAACAATCCCACTCCTGAACATATATCAAGACAAAACTATAATTTAAAAAGATACATGCACCCCAGTGTTCATAGCAGCACTATTCACAATACCCAAGACATGGAAGCAACCTAAATGCCCATCGATAGGTGAATGGATAAAGAAGATATGGTAATGTGTATATATATATATATATATTATATATATATAAAATGGAATATATATGAAATATATATATAATTTATATATATAAATTTATATATATAAAATATATAAAATGGAATACTTGGCCATAAAAAAGAACAAAATAATGCCATTTGCAGCATTACTGGATGCAACTAGAGATCAACATACTAAGTGAAGTCATTAAGGGAAAGACAAATACCATATGATATCATTTATATGTGTCATCTAAAATATGATACAAATGAACCTGTCTATAAAAGAGAAGCAGACACATGGACATAGAGAACAGACTTGTGGTTGCCCAGGGGGAGGAGGCGGGGAGAGGGATGGAGTGGGAGGTTGGGGTTATCAGATGTAAGCTATTATACATAGAATGGATAAACAAGGTCCTACTATATAGCACAGACAACTATATTCAATATCATATAATAAACCATAATGGAACAGAATATTTTAAAAAAGAATCTATATATATGTGTATAACTAAATCACTTTGTACAACAGAAATTAACACAATATTGTAAATTAATTATTCTTCAATTAAAAAAAATAACAGAAGTATAAAAACAACCAGAAAACAAGTAACAAAATGGCAGTAAGTACATACCTCTCAATAATGACTTTAAATGTCAATGGACTAAATGCTCCAATCAAAAGACATAGGGTGGCTGATTGGATAAAAAAATAAGTCCCACCTATATGCTGCTTAGAAGAGACTCACATCAGAGCTTAATGACACACACAGATTGAAAGTGAAAGAATAGAAAAAGAAATTTCATGCAAATGGAAACGACAAGAAAGCTGGGTAGCAATACTCATATCAAAGTAAACTTTAAAACAAAGTCTATAACAAGAGACAAAGAAGGACATTATGTCCTGAGAAAGGGATCAATATAAGAAGAGGGTATAACATTCATTAACATATATGCACCTAATACAGGAGCACATTAATATATAAAGCAAATATTAACACACATGAAGAGAGAAGTTGACAATAATAATACAACGATAGTAGGAGACCTTAACACCCCACTTACATCAATGGACAGATCTTCTAGACGGAAAAATCAGTAAATACTGGCATTAAATGACACATTGGATCAAATGTACTTAACAGATATACACAGCACATTCCACCCCAAAACAACAGAATACATATTCTTTTCAAAAGAAAAGGAATGTTCTCCAGGTCAAATCACATGCTAGGCTACAAAACAAGTCTCAACAAATTTAAAAGGATAGAAATTACATCAAGCACTTTTTGCTGACCACAACAGTTATAAAACTAGAAATCAATTGCAGAAAGAAAAATGGGAAAAGAAACCTGTGAATGCCAAACAATATGCTACTAAAAAAGAAAAAAAAAAAAAGGGTCAATGAAGAAATCAAAGGAGAAAACAGAAAATACCTTTAGACAAATGAAAAGGGAAACACATTCCAAAATCTATGGAATGTGGCAAAAGCAGTTCTAAGAAGGATGTTTGTAACAATACAGGCCTTCCTCAAGAAACCAGAAAAATCTCAAATAAACAACCTCACCTCCCACCTAAAGGAATCAGAAAAATAACAAAGACCAAAGCCACCAGAAGGAATAAATAATGAAGATCAGAGATGAAATAAAGAACAAAAAACAATTTAAAAGATCAATGAAACCAAGGACTGATTTTTGAAAAGATAAAAACAATTGATCAACCTTTAGGTTCACCAAGAAGAAAAGATAAAGAACCCAAATAAACAAAATAAGAAATGAAAGAGGAGAAACAACAAAAAATACCATAGAGATTAAAAAAACCATAAGAGAATACCATGAACAGTTATGTGCCAACAAATTCTAACAACCTAGAAGAAGTGAACAATTTCTGGAAACATACAACTTTCCAACAGTGAATCAAGAAGAAATAGACAATTTGAACAGACCGATCACTAGTAGTAAAACTGAGTTTGTAATTAAAAAAAAAAAAACCTCCCAGTAAACAAAAGTCCAAGACTGGAAAGCTTCACAGGGAAATTCTACCAAACATAAAGTAGAACAAATACTTAGCCTTCTCAAACTATTCCAAAAAAATTGAAGAGAACAAAACACTCCCAAATTCATTCTATGAGGCCACCAGTACCCTGATACCAAAACCAGACACCACACACACACACACACACACACACACACACAAAGATAAAAAGAAAGAAAGAAAAGAGAAGAAAAGAAAATGACAGGCCAGTATCTTTGATGAATATAGATGCAAAAAGCCTCAACAAAAAATTAGCAAACTGAATCCAACAATATATGAAAAGGATCATACACCATGATAAAATTAGATTTATTCCAGAAGCTACAGGATGGTTCAATATTTGCAAATCAATCCAAGTGATACACTACATTAACAAAAGTAAGGACTAAAATACAATCACATGATTATCTCAATAGATGCAGAAAAAGTACTTAACAATATTCAACATTGATTCATTATAAAACTCTCACCAAAGTGGGTAAAGAGGAAACATATCTCAACATAATAAAGGTCATTTATGATAAATCCACAGCTAATATCATACTCAACAGTGAAAAGCTGAAAGCATTTCCTCTAAATTCAGAAACAGGATAAGGATGCTAGCTCTCACCATTTCTACTTAACAGAGTATTGGAAGTCCTAGCCACAGCAATCAGATAAGAGAAAATAGATAAATAAAAGGCATCTAAATTGGAAGGGAAGACGTAAAACTGTCACTATTTGCAGATGATATACTTCCCACAGAAAACCTTAAAATCTCCATCAAAAAACTATTCCAACTAATAACTGAATTCAGCAAAGTTGCAGGATACAAGATTAATCTACAGATACCTGTTATTTTTCTATACACAAATAATGAGCTATCAGAAAAAGAAAGTTAAAAAATATCCCATTTAAAATTGCATCAAAAGAATAAAATACCTAAGAATAAACTTAACCAAAGAGGTAAAAGACCTATACTCAAAAAATTATAAAACACTCACAAAGGAAATTGAAGATGATACAAAGAAATGAAAAGATACCCTGTGCTCTTAGATTGGAAGAATTAATGTTGTTAAAATTGCCATACTACCCCAAGTCATCTATAGATATAATGCAATCCTTATCAAAATATAACATTTTCACAGAACTAGAACAGTTATTTTGAACAAATAATCCTAGATTTATATGGTACAACAAGAGACCCAGAATTGCTAAAACAATCTTGAGAAAAAAGAACATAGCTGGAGATATCACTCTCCCAGACCTCAGACTATACTGCAAAGCTACAGTAATCAAAATAGCATGGAAAGAAGGAAACACAAGGTTTAAATGACACATTAAACAAGATGAACATAATTGATATTTATACGACATTCCATCGAAAAACAATAGAATACACTTTATTCTCAAGTGCTCATGGAACATTCTCCAGGATAGATCACATCCTAGGTCACAAATCAAGCCTTGGTAAATTTAAGAAAATTGAAATCATATAAAGTATCTTTTCTGACCACAACGCTATGAGACTAGATATCAATTACGGGGGAAAACATGTAAAAAATACAAACACATGGAGGTTAAACAATACACTACTAAATAACCAAGAGATCACTGAAGAAATCAAAGAGGAAATCAAAAAATACCGAGAAACAAATGACAATGGAGACACGACGACCCAAAACCTATGGGATTCAGCAAAAGTAGTTCTAAGAGGGAAGTTTAAAGCAATACAATTCTACCTCAAGAAACAAGAAACATCTCGAATAAACAACCTAAACTTACACCTAAAGCAATTAGAGAAAAAAGACCAAAAAACCCGAAAGTTAACAGAAGTAAAGAAATCATAAAGATCAGATGAGAAATAAATGAAAAAGAAATGAAGGAAATGATAGCAAAGATCAATAAAACTAAAAGCTGGTTCTTTGAGAAGATAAACAAAATTGATAAACCATTAGCCAGACTCATAAAGAAAAAAAGGGAGAGACTCAAATCAATAGATTAGATATGAAAAAGGAGTAGTAACAACTGATACTGCAGAAATACGAAGGATCATGAGAGATTACTACAAGCAACTATATGGCAATAAAATGGACAATGTGGAAGAAATGGAAAAATCCTTAGAAAAGCACAATCTTCCGAGACTGAACCAGGAAGAAATAAAAAATATAAACACACCAATCACAAGCACTGAAATTGAAACTGTAATTAAAAATCTTCCCACAGGGCTTCCGTGGTGGCACAGTGGTTGAGAGTCCGCCTGCTGATGCAGGGGACAAGGGTTCATGCCCCGGTCTGGGAAGATCCCACATGCTGTGGAGCGGCCGGGCCCATGAGCCATGGCTACTGAGCCTGCACGTCTGGAGCCTGTACTCTGCAACGGGAGATCCATAGCAGTGAGAGGCCTGCGTACCACAAAAAAAAAAAGAAAAATCTTCCAACAAACAAAAGGCCAGGACCAGATGGCTTCACAGGTGAATTCTATCAAACATTTAGAGAACAGTTAATACCTATCCTTCTCGAACTCTTCCAAAATATATCTGAGGGAGAAACACTCCCAAACTCATTCTATGAGTCCACCATCACCCTGACCCCAAAACCAGACAAAGATGTCACAGAGAAAGAAAACTACAGGCCGATATCACTGATGAACATAGATGCAAAAATCCTCAACAAAATACTAGCAAACAGAATCCAAAAGCACATTAAAAGGATCATACACCATGATCAAATGTGGTTTATCCCAGGAATACAAGGATTCTTCAATATATGCAAATCAATCAATGTGATACACCATATTAACAAATTGAAGGATAAAAACCATATGATCGGGCTTCCCTGGTGGCGCAGTGGTTGAGAGTCCGCCTGCCAATGCAGGGGACATGGGTTCGTATCCCAGTCTGGGAAGATCCCACATGCCGCGGAGTGGCTGGGCCCGTGAGCAGGGCTGCTGAGCCTGCACGTCTGGAGCCTGTGCTCCACAACACGAGAGGCCGCGATAGTGAGAGGCCCGTGCACCGCGATGAAGAGTGGCCCCCGCTTGCCACAACTAGAGAAAGCCCTCACACAGAAACGAAGACCCAACACAGCAAAAATAAATTAATTAATTAATAAACTCCTACCCCCAACACCGTAAAAAAAAAAAAAAAAAACCATATGATCTGGGGCTTCCCTGGTGGCGCAGTGGTTGAGAGTCCGCCTGCCGATGCAGGGGACAAGGGTTCGTGCCCCGGGCCAGGAGGATCCCACATGCCGCAGAGCGGCTGGGCCCGTGAGCCATGGCCACTGGGCCTAGCATGTCCGGAGCCTGTGCTCCGCAACAGGAGAGGCCACAACAGTGAGAGGCCCGCGTACCGCAAAAAAAATAACAAAACAAAAAAACATATGATCACCTCAACAGATGCAGAAAAAGCTTTGGACAAAATTCAACACGTATTTATGATAAAAACCCTCCAGAAAGTAGGCAAAGAAGGAACTTATCTCAACATAATAAAGGCCATATACGACAAACCCACAGCCAACATCATTATCAATGGTGAAAACTGAAACCATTTCCTCTAAGATCAGAAACAAAACAAGGTTGCCCACTCTCACCACTATTATTTAACATAGTATTGGAAGTTTTAGCCACAGCAATCTGAGAAGACAAAGAAATAAAAGGAATCCAAATCAGAGAAGAAGTAAAGCTGTCACTGCAGACGATATGATACTATACGTAGAGAATCCTAAATATGCCACCAGAAAACTACTAAAGGTAATCAATGGATTTGGTAAAGTTGTAGCATACAAAATTAATGCACAGAAATCTCTTGCATTCCTATACAGTAATGATGAAAAAACTGAAAGGGAAATTAAGGAAACACTCCCATTTACCATTGCAACAAAAAGAATAAAATACCTAGGAATAAACCTACCTAAGGAGACAAAGGACCCAATCAAAAAATGCACAGAAGGGCTTCCCTGGTGGCACAGTGGTTAAGAATCTGCCTGCCAATGCAGGGGAGACAGGTTTGAGCCCTGGTCCAGGAAGATCCCACATGCCACAGAGCAACTAAGCCCATGCGCCACAACTACCGAGCCTGCGTTCTAGAGCCCGCGAGCTACAACTACTGAGCCTGTGTGCCTAGAGAGCATGCTCTGCAATAAGAGAAGCCACCACAGTGAGAAGCCCATGCACCTCAATGAAGAGTAGCCCCCACTCGCTGCACCTAGAGAAAGCCTGCGTGCAACAACAAAGACCCAATGCAGCCAAAAATAAATAAATAAAATAAATAAAATTTTTAAAGAAATTATAAGGAAAAAAATGGGCAGAAAAACCAAATAAACATTTCTCCAAAGGAGACACACAGATAGCTAACAGGCACATGAAAACATACTAAACATGGCTAATTACCAGAGAAATGCAAAACTACAATGAGGTATCATGTCATAGCTGTCAGAATGGATATGGTCAAAAAGACCAAAAAAACTCCTAGGTATATTTCCAGAAAAAAGGAAAACACTTATTTGAAAAGATAAATACACCCCAGTGTTCACAGCAACAGTATTTACAATAGCCAAGATATCGAAGTAACCCAAGTATCCATCAACAGATGAATGGATAAAGACTTGGTGTGTATGTGTATGTGGCGGATTAAGAGATACAAACTAATATGTATAAAATAGATAAGCAACAAGGGTATATTGTAAAGCACAGTGAATTATAGCCATTATTTTTTAATAACTTATAATGGAGTATAATCTATGAAAATACTGAATCATTATGCTGCATACCTGAAACTAATACTGTAAATCAGCTATACTTTAAACACACACACACACACACGCACACACACACACAATGAGGTATCACCTTAAACCTATCAGTATGGCTATGGTGAAAAAGACCACAAATAAGGATGAGGATGTGGAGAAAAGTGTACTTTTTGTTTTTTGTTTTTTTGTTTTTTTGTTTTTTTATACTGCAGGTTCTTATTAGTCATCAATTTTATACACATCAATGTATACATGTCAGTCCCAATCACCCAATTCAGCACACCACCATCCCCACCCCACCACGGTTTTCCCCCCTTGGTGTCCATACGTTTGTTCTCTACATCTGTGTCTCAACTTCTGCCCCGCAAACTGGTTCATCTGTACCATTTTTCTAGGTTCCACATACATGTGTTAATATACGATATTTGTTTTTCTCTTTCTGACTTACTTCTCTCTGTATGACAGTCTCTAGATCCATCCACGTCTCAAAAACTTCAACTTCGTTCCTTTTTATGGCTGAGTAATATTATATTGTATATATGTACCACATCTTCTTTATCCATTCATCTGTTGATGGGCATTTAGGTTGCTTCCATTACCTGGCTATTGTAAATAGTGCTGCAATGAACATTGGGGTGCATGTGTCTTTTTGAATTATGGTTTTCTCTGGGTATATGCCCAGTAGTGGGATTGCTGGAT
>NW_006771308.1:938855-968012 GCF_000442215.2 Lipotes vexillifer
GCGGAGCACAGGCTCTGGATGCGCAGGCCCGGTGGCCACGGCTCACAGGCCCAGCCACTCTGCAGCACGCAGGATCCTCCCAGACCAGGGCACGAACCCATGTCTCCTGCATCAGCAGGCAGACTCTCAACCACTGCGCCACCTGGAAAGCCCGCATGTGTCTTTTTGAATTATGGTTTTCTCTGGGTATATGCCCAGTAGTGGGATTGCTGGATTATATGGTAATTCTGTTTTTAGTTTCTTAAGGAACCTCCATACTGTTCTCCATAGTGGCTGTATCAATTTACATTCCCACCAACAATGCAAGAGGGTTCCCTTTTCTCCACACCCTCTCCAGCATTTGTTGTTTGTAGATTTTCTGATGATGGCCATTCTGAACGGTGTGAGGTGACACCTCATTGTAGTTTTGATTTGCATTTCTCTAATAATTAGTGATGTTGAGCAGCTTTTCATGTGCTTCTTGTCCATCTGTATGTCTTCTTTGGGGAAATGTCTACTTAGGTCTTCTGCCCATTTTTGGATTGGGTTGTTTGTTTCTTTAATATTGAGCTGCATGAGAAAAGTGTACTCTTGTACACAGCTGGTGGGAATGTAAATTGGTGCAGTGACTATGGAAAACAGTATAGAGGTTTCTCAAAAAACTAAAACTACCATATGATCCAGCAATTCTATTTCTGGGTATATATCCAAAGAAAATAGAAACACTAACTGGAAAAGACACATGCACCCCAATGTTCACAACAGCATTATTTATAATAGCCAAGCTACAGAAGCAACATAAGTGTCCATCAATGGGATAAAATGTCCGTAAATGGATAAGGATGTGGGAGATACACAGACACACAACACACACACACACACACACATACACACACACCTACAATGGAACACTAATCAGCCATAAAAAAGAATGAATGAAATTTTGTCATTTGCAACTACATGGATGGAACTTCAGGGTATTATTCTCAATGAAATAAGTCAGATAGAGAAAGCCAAATACTGTAATGTTATCACCTATATGTGGAATCTAAAAAATAAAACAAAGGAAGGAGTTTAACAAATGAGAAACATACAGTGAACAAACTAGTAGTTACCAGTGGGGCGAGAGAAGGGAGGAGGGGGCAAGATAGGGCATTAAGATGTATGAACTCCAGGGCTTCCCTGTTGGCGCAGTGGTTGAGAGTCCGCCTGCCAATGCAGGGGACATGGGTTTGTGCCACGGTCCGGGAAGATCCCACATGCCGCGGAGCGGCTGGACCCATGAGCCATGGCCACTGAGCCTGTGCGTCCGGAGCCTGTGCTCCACAACGGGAGAGGCCACAACAGTGTGAGGCCCGCGTACCCAAAAAAAAAAAAAAAAAAAAAAGATGTATGAACTCCTATGTATAAAAATAAATAAGCTACAGGGATATGTTGTACAGCACACAGAATATATCCAATATTTTGTATTAACTTTAAATGATATATTAACTTTAAATGGATTATACTCTATAAAAAACATTGAGTCACTATGTTGTAAAACTGAAACTAACATTGTAAATCAAGTATACTTCAATAAAAATTTTTTTAAAAGGAAATGTGGTATATATATACAATGGAATATTATTCAGCCATAAAAAGAAGGAAACCCTGCCATTTTTGACCACATGAATGAGCCTTGTGGGCCTTATACCTTGTGAAATAATTTCAGACAGAGAAAGACAAATACTGTATGATCTTACTTATATGTAGAAAAAACTGAACTCATGAAAACAGAGAATAGATTGGAGCTTGACAAAGGCTGGGTAGGGATGGGATGTGTGGAGGAAATTGGTGAAAGTGGTCAAAGGGTATAAACTTCCAGTTATAAGATAAATACCTTCTGGGTATGTAATGTACAGCACAGCAACTATAGTTAACAATACTGTATTGTATATTTGAAAGTTGCTAAGAGAGTAGGTCTTAAAAGTTCTCACCACACACATACAAAAACTGTACCTATGTGAGGTAATGGATGTGGTAACCTTATTGTGGTAATCATTTTGCAATATATACATGTAACCTATCATCACATTGTATACCTTAACTTACAATGTTATATTATATATCTTGTTTATATCTCAATAAAGCTGAAAAAAAGAATGATAGGAAAACTATAGTTATTCAGATCTGATATCTGGACGTTTTCTTGAAAATGAATGAAGCGAACCTATAATTTCAAGAACAACTGATTATTTAAGCTTTCAAGAGAAAGTTAGAATTTTGAAAAACTTGTATCTGCTGTCTGACTTTGATAGCTTCCGAATATTTAAAGATATTTTAGGCTAAATCAGTGGTGATATCTATGAATGTGATTTTAAGATATTGTAATGATACGCATCAGCAGGTAGAAGACCTGCATAACTCAGTGTCAGTAGTTCCCAAATGACCAATGCATGGTGTTATAAAATCATGGGTAGATAAAAGATACAAATTCCAAGATAGTCCAATGGGTATTAATGTAACAGAGTACAAAAAGTTCATTGGTATCGTTTCAGATTCCACACTACAACCTACCTTTGAGAAACTACAGTCTGTTGTATTCGGTTTAGTATCAATAAATAATATCTGTAATTAACTGAAAAAGATATAAAAATATTCCTCCCTTTTCTAACTACTTACCTATGTGAGGCCAGGTTTTCCTATTATTCTTCGAACAAAACAATACAGACATACAATAGATTGAATGCAGAAGCAGATGGAATAATTCAGCTATTCTCTATTAAGCTAAAGAGATTTATTTATAGCTCTTCTCACCAGATAATTTTGTTTTGGAAAATATGGTCATTTCACAAAAATATGTTATTTGTACTAACATGTAATGGGCTTATTATTATTGTCTTAAATAATACTTTAAAACTTTTCTCAGTTTGAAATTCTAACATAGGTAATATTGATAGATATAAGCCACGTAAGCAAAATTTCTTTGAGGTTCTCAATAATTCTTAAGACGACAAAGTGGTCCTGAGACCAAAAAGTTTGAGAACCATTATTACATGTTATATACTGTTAGCCTACAGACAAATCTAATTTTGTCAACCTGATGTTATTTTATCCACTTTTCATCAAACAATACATTTTTATGGTACCATAAACCATGATTTATCAATCTATATTCTACTCATTTTTCTGCAGCAAGAGAAAAAGACATATTACATGGATAGTAACAAAATCTAAAATGACAGTGGAATTTTCAAGAATATAAGTAAGAATATACTGGAATAACATCTATAAAATATTGAAAGAAAATAAAACTGCTAGCCTAGAATTCTTTACCCAATAAAAAACAAAAACAAAAAATTGTTAAAATAACAAAAAGTGAAACAAGGACTTTTTCAGACATAAACAACCTGAAATATTACATCACCAGTAGACCTGCACTACAAAAAGTGTTAAAGGAAAGTTTTACATCGAAAGAAAATTATACCAATTGGAAATCTGGATCTAAACAAAGAAAAACAAAATGAAGAGCACTGGAAATTCCAACTACATGGGCAAATATATTATTTTTCTCTTGCTGCTGTAACAAATTAGCACAACTTCAGTGGCTTACACAACACATTTATCTTACAGTTCTGTAAATCAGGAGTCCAACACAGGTCTCATTGGGCCAAAAATCAAGATGTCAGCAGGGCTGCATTCCTTTCTGGAACCTCTAGGAAAGAATCCATTTCCTGATCTTTTCCAGTTTCTAGAGGTCACCTACATTTTCTGGTCATGAATCTCTTTTTCCCTCTTTAAAGCAAGCAATGTTGAATTTCTCTGACCCTTTTTCCATAGTAAGTCTCCCTCTGATTGTAACAGGGAAGGACAAATCTGACTCCATATTGGATCTGTTTCTTTTACATTAACTTTTGTATTCTATTGTTTTTGCTACAAGTTAATCACTAAAGGAATGTTGCCTATAGCTTAAAATATATTACATAATGGCTCACCCCCCCCCCCCCCCCCCCCCACACACACCCCCACCTGGAACCCTGCCTCCTGTGCCTGAGCTTAAGCTAAAATACCCTTATTTAGCTCATAGGAAACATCCTGACCAGGCCCACCTGTGAATAGCTGCAGGAAAGAAGAAATTAACACATTCTCTCCAGGGTCTCTCCAGAAAAAGGAAATATTTCCAACAGCTTATGGCCTTTTTCATGGTACCTTCTCACCTCCTCCTCTTTGCTCTATACAAGAAACTAGCATCCAAACCCAGGCAAGATGGTCCTTTGGGACACTAGTCCACCATCTTCTCAGTCTGCTGGCTTTCTGAATAAAGTGCTATTCCTTGCCTTAACAGCTCGCCTCTCGATTTACTGGCCTGTTGTGCAGAAGCAGTATGAGCTTCGTCTTGGTAACATGATTACAGCTGGGAAAAGTTCTTTGCTGTTAAGGACCTGTGATTAAATTGGACCCACCTGAACAATCCAGGATAGTCTTCCCATCTCAATACCCTTACCATGATCATGTCTGCAGAGTCCCCTTTGCTATGTAAAGAAACATGTTCACAATTTTGGGGATTAGGACATGGATATCTTTGGGGATTATAAGTGTGCCTACCACAGATGTAGAAGACTTGAACACTATCAACAAATTTAAACTGACATTTATGGAACATCTCACCCAACAACAGCAGAATACACATTCTTTACAAGTGCATATGGAACATTTACCAAAATAGACCATGTTCTGAGCCATAAAACAAATCTCAATACATTTAAGAGGATTCAAGTCATACCAAGTAAATTTTCTTTTAAAAGATTTTTACCAAGTATGATGAACTCTCAAAACTCAACAATAAATAAACCCAATAAAAACTGACAAAGGGACTTCCCTGGTGGTGCAGTGGTTAGGAATCCACCTGCCAATGCAAGGGACATGGGTTTGATTCCTGCTCTGGGAAGATTCCAAATGCCACAGAGCAACTAAGCCTGTGTGCTGCAACTACTGAGCCTGCACTCTAGAGCATGCAGCAACTACTGAGCCCCCATGCTGCAACTACTGAAGCCCATGCACCTAGAGCCTGTGCTCTGCAACGAGAAGCCACTGTAATGAGAAGCCTGCGCACCACAACCAAGAGTAGCCCCCGCTCACCACAACTAGAGAAAGTCCATGTGCAGCAATGAAGACCCAAGGCAGCCCCGCCCCCCAAAAAAACTGACAAAGATTTGAACATGCAACAAATAAGATATAAGAATGGCAAATAAGCACATGATAAAAATCTTAATATCATTAGTTATTACAGAAAGGCTAACTAAAACCACAATAAGATATCACTACATACCTACTAAAATGGCTAACGATAAATGAGTGAACAAAACAAGTGTGGGTAAGGATGCAGAGTAACTGAAATTCTCACACACACTCACTGATGAAACTGTAAAATGGTACTTTGGAAAACAGTTTGGCAGTTTCTTAAAAAGGTAAATATATGTATACCTTGTCATTGCTTTCCTGATATTTAACCATGAGAAATGAAAGCACATGTTCATGTTAAGGCACGTACATGAGTATTCATAGTAGCTTTATGATGGCCAAAAACTAAGGACAGCCCAAATGCCCATCAACAGATGAATGTATAAACAAACTGTGGTATGTCCATAGAATTAACTACTATTCCAATAAAAAGCAATGAGTTATCATACAAACAACATAGATGAATGTCAAAATAATTATTTTGAGTAAAAGAAACCAGAAAATAAGAGTACATATGTATAATTTCATTTATATAAACTTCAATTACCTGCAAACTAATCTGTAGTGACATAAAGCAGACAAGATGGAAGGTTGTGGGAAGGAGTGGAAAGGGAGAATACAAAAGAGGACAGGGAAACTTTTGGGAGTGATGGCTATGTTCATTATCTTCATCACGGTGATGGTCTCTCAGGTTTTATACACATGTTAAAACTTATAAAATTGTATATTTTAAACACATGCATTTTATTTTATGCAAATTATACCTCAGTAAATCCATTGAGAAGAAAAAAAATGAAGGGTAAACCTGATAGAAACTTGTGTTAGAACACAAATGAGAAAAAAATATGGAAGAATGTGTTAATCACAATCTATGCTCAGGTGTATATAGACCTGTGTAGTATATTTATATTTATTTCCTATAATTGTTTTTCCAATCGCTTGTCTCATTTTGGTAACAAAATAGCATAGTGGGTCTGCTAAGCTTGCCCTTTTATCACTAGATAAGGGATTTCTGATACTTTTATACCTACTACTTGATGCTTTTCTTTTTTTTTAACTCTAAAACACATGATATGATACTCAACCTAACTCAGAAGACTCAAAGTGGAACTTATTTCTTCAAAAAAAAAAAACCAATTCAGGTCAAATTTTTCTTCCATGCCTTCTTACTCTACTGAAATGCATTAACATTGTTAATATATACTTTTGTGGATCTATCGGGTTCGGGATACTTGTGTGAGATGAAAAGAGAGGTAGAGGATATAACCTACAGCCTAGCAAAGTTTACAAACTACTGATATGAAAAGGGACATGAATAGAAAAAAGTAGAGATCAAAGAGAGACACTCTCATACACTGCTGATGGGAAATTTGGCAATTAAAACCTTGAAACTATTTGCAAACTCTGCATTAGTTTCTTATTGCTGCTGTAACAAATTACTACAAATTTAGTGCCATTAAACAACACAAATTTATTACTTACAGTTTTGGAGGTTAGAAGTTCAAAACCAGTCTCAATGGGCTAAAGTCCAGGTGTCAGCAGAGCTGGTTCCTTCTGGAGGCCCGGAGGGGAGAATTAATTTCCTTGGCTTTTTCAGCTTCTGGAGGCTACTTGTACTCCTTAGCTCATGTCTCCTTCTTCGAATCACTCCAAACTCGTTTCCATCATCGAATCACCTACTTCTAATATACGTGTTGTCAGAGCCGCTCCAGGCCTTTGCTCAAAACCCGCCAACCCCCACCTTAGCAGGGGTTAGCATAAATCTTTAAGTCAAATGATCCAGAAATAAGAAAGAAAGCTACAAACAAAAAAACCCAAATGGAACCGGCTGAGACCAAGATGGCGACGAATGTATCCTCCAACAGACCCTGAATCTCGCATTATACATTCATTTTACTACATTAACATATTAAATGATACACCTACCGGTGGCCATGACCAGACATTAAGGACCAAAAAAAGGATTAAAGCGGGTGGCACCACACTCCCTCGAAAAAGCACTGCCCCCTTCCCTGGTAGACTAATGTATATGCCTCCCCATCATTGGCCTCACGATCCTCCTCCCTCTGTCTCTACTCTTTAAAATTAAAACTCTCTTGCCAGGTGGGCGAGAAGTTGATCTGTGAACTTAGTTCCCGCTTCTCCATTCTTTGGCCACGAAATAAAGCTTGTGCTGCCTCGATCTCAGCTTTGGTTTCGTTATTGGCTGCTCGAACCCAAAAAGAAAAAGAACCCTCCCGCGCTGAGGCGGAGAGCCTCAGGTGAACTAGGGCCCCAGCAGAGTCCGTATGACTTAATTAGGTAACATAGAACGCTTATGATTAAATTGGGCCCACCTGGAAAATATAAGCTGCTCTCCCCATCTTGAGATTCTTAACTTATTCACATCTGTGAAGTCCCTTTTATTATGTTAATGTATTCACAGGGTCCAGGGATTAGAGTGTGGACGTCTTTGGGCTGCCATTATATAGCCTACTACATTGTTTGACCTAGATATTCTGCCTCTAACAGTTTAATCCAAAGGAAATTTGCACAGGAATTCAATTATAGGAGTATTCACATGAGGGACCAATCACTGATTTGATCCTAGAAGAAGGAATTTTCTCCATATAACAAAAGCTATAGTGCTAGTATTTATCTGAACTGTTCTGGCCATGAATCCTCATATTACACTCAGTAGTGTCAGTACTACAAATATTAGTTACTAACATTACTATTAATAATATTAGTTATTAATATCAGTATTACAATAAAGTTTAGTATTTAGATGGGAGCAGTTTTGTAAGAAATGATGTGTGTGTTTATGGGGTGAAAGAAATGGAGACAGTAAAGAAAGGCTGAAATTTCTTTTTTTCCCCTATATTCTCAGTCATTGTAATCCCAAATCAAAAATACAATCAAAGTTGTCATTGGAAAGATTGATGATACTATAATTAAGAAAACTGTCTTGCAAGGGCTTAATTTCCAAAAAATACAAAGAGCTCATACATCTCAAAAACAAAAAAAAACAAACAACCCAATTGAAAAATGGGCAGAAGACCTAAATAGATATTTCTCCAAAGAAGACATACAGATGGCCAACAGGCACATGAAAAGATGTTCAACATTGCTAATTATTAGAGAAATGCAAATCAAAACTACAGTGAGATACCACCTCACACCAGTCAGAATGGCCAGCATTAAAAAGTCTGCAAATACAGGGGTGGGGGGAGGGATAAATTGGGAGACTGGAATTGACATATATACACTACTATATATAAAATAGATAACTAATAAGGACCTACCGTATAGCACAGGGAACTCTGCACGATACTCTGTATTGGCCTATATGGGAAAAGAATCTAAAAAAGAGTGGCGAGGGTTTCCCTGGTGGTCCAGTGGTTAAGACTCTGAGCTTCCAATGCAGGGGGTGTGGGTTTGATCCCTGGTTGGGCAACTAAGGTCCCACATGCTGCACAGTGTGGCCAAAAATAAAAATAAAAACAAAATAATAAAAAAGAGTAGATATATGTTTATGTATAGCTGATTCATTTTGCTGTACACCTGAAACTAACACATTGTAAATCAACTATAATTCAATAAAATAAATTTAAAAAAATTAAAAGCTCAAGAAAAAGAAAAGAAAGTTGTCTTGGCTGCCAGATATGATCATTCAGTTCTTCTAACTAATCATATATGATTAGTATCAGGCCCTTGCATGCAAGTCCATACATGCTCTAAATTTGGAGGACACTATTATGGAAATCCCGAACATTAACTTGTTTAGAGGCCTAATAGCACTGTGAATTTAACAATGAAGCACATCAGTGAAATACAATGTTTTAATGGTACTATTAAGTGATTTGGAATAGGAGTTCCAAAAAAACTTCTCAATAGAAGTTCCAGAATTTAGAGGCCTCTGAGTAATACATGAATCATAAGGAAGCAATCTGTTATTTTTATGCCTTTTATTTATATTATACTGGGACATTCCCTTCATCCTTTTTCAATGGCTGATAGTTTGTTTTTTACCATATTCCATGTCTCTGACATGCTGCCTTCACATTCCTTAACTTTCTCATTTCCATCACTTCCACCTCTACTACACCTACTGGCTAACATGGTCATACTTGCTATCATTTAAAACTCTTAAAATTCCCCTCTGACCGCAACCCCCTGTTCATGCCCTCCAATTTGCTCACTCCACTGAATCTACCCTTTGTCTACAATGCTATTGTTAGTTCCTCAGTCCTGATCAGCATGAGGTAAACAGATCACTAGCCAAAGGCAGAGGATCTTAATATCTCGTGTCCTGTTCAGACCTGTCTTGACTAAATGCATTATTTGGGTTAAGTTTTTAAAGACATTAAGCTCTTAAGGAAAGAATTTTAAAGACATTTGACATGGGAAAACCCAAGGCAAAGTCTGCTTTCTTTAAAAATCTTGATTCCCACAATTGTTTAGGCTTTTCTATATTAAAGCGTTTTTAATATTTATCACCAGTCCATTTTCAACTACTCCTCCAATCCCAAATTTTAAATTTTGACTAATCTTGGTTTGTTGGATTTCATCCTCAAGCAAGTCTTTTCAGAAGGGTCACAATGCTGTATTCCCTCAAGTTTTTCATGTTTCATTGCCTTATTTCCTTGAATGGTCAGCCTTTATCATCTTCTTAATTTGTTCCAAATTGTACAGATTCCGTCTTTTCCTAGGTACTTCCTCCTAGAATCCTGGTAAATTCCAATCTAGATTAATTGAGTTCCAGCTGTGCAGCTGTGATACTGAGACAAGTTCATTTCTCTCCTGAGTTAGAGTCACTATTTCTTTAATCTCCATTTTCCTAACTTTGTTTTGTTTGTTCTTTGTGGTGTGAGAATTACAACCTCATTTTGTTAGGACTTATCTTCTGGTAACTTACTAGGATAGGATATTTTCCAAGTCCCTTCATGCCCCAAAATGTCTTTATTCTCCCCTAGCTTTTGATTGCCCTTTTGGGTGGATATGGAATTGTAAACTAAAACTGATTTTCCCACATTTATTAGAAGGCATTGTTCCATTGTCTTTTAGCAGTCCCTGATGATTAAAAATATGCTAGTCTGATTCTCATTCTTTTATAATTGACCTTTACTTTCACTGGAAGCTTTTAGGATCTTCTCTTTATCCTTGGTCTGAAATTTTACAATGTCACATTAAGACATGGATCTTTTTCCATTATTTTGTAGGGCACTTGGGAAACACTTTCAACTGGGAAATTCCTTTCCTTCATCTTTTTTTTTTTTTCTTTCCTTCATCTTTGAAAAAATATCTTGTACTCCTTTTTGATGATGCCCTCTCCATCTTCTCTATTATCTCTTTCTGGAACTCACATTTTCAGGATACTGGGCCTCTTATATAGAACCTATTTCTGTTATCTTTTCCCTCACATTTCACACCTCTGTCTTTTTATTCTGTGTTCTGGGAGATTTGCTCAACCTATTCTCCTAACTCTCCTCTGAATATTTTACTTGGCAACCCCTATCTTTAATTTCTAAGAGCTCTGTATTGCTGATTGTTCTTTTTAAATTTTAATTTAAAAATTTTATTTATTTTTCGCTGCTTTGGGTCTCTGTTGCTGCATGCAGGCTTTCTCTAGTTGCAGGGAACAGGGGCTACTCTTGGTTGCGGTACATGGGCTTCTCATTGTTGTGGCTTCTCTTGTTGCGGAGCACAGGCTCAAGGCACGTGGGCTTCAATAGTTGTGGCTCGCGGGCTCTAGAGCGCAGGTTCAGTAGTGGTGGCGCGTGGGCTTAGTTGCTCCATGACATGTGGGATCTTCCCGGACCAGGGCTCGAACCTGTGTCCCCTGCATTGACAGGCGGATTCTTAACCACTGAGCCACCAGGAAAGCCATGATTGTTTCTTTTTTACAGCATCCTGTTGTTGACTTAGGGATGCAATATCTTTTATCAAATCTCTCTGTTGATGGTAGTAAGTATTAAAGTAGTCATCTTACCATACTCATCTATCCCCTGAATTATGTATTTTCTTTGGGGCCTATTTTTCTGTTTATCTTGCTATCACTTATGTTGAAAAATTTCCTAAAATTTTTAGCAATCCTCAGTTGTGTATTTATATTTAAGAACAACACATTAAAAAAAAACACTTGGGAGTCTCTATGAGGGATCAGGGTCCATCACCTGGCAAACTTCCCTATGAGATGAGTTGGTTGTTTTGTTGCAGGACCTACAAATGTTAGAATGTCAAGAACTTTGTCTTGACAAGGCCATTTGATTTCTCCAGAAAAGAACCTTAAGAACCCCTTTCTGGGAAGTTTGACTTTCAATTAATGCCTTTTTCCAGCTCCAAATTTCTTTCTTTTTAAAAATAAATAATTTATTTATTTGGCTGTGCTGGGTCTTAGTTGCGGCATGCATGATCTTTATTTTAGTTGCAGCATGTGGGAACTAATTCCCTGACCAGGGATCGGACCTGGGTCCCCTGCATTGGGAGCATGGAGTCTTAGCCATTGGACCACCAGGAAGTCCCTCTTTCCTAACTTTCTTAACTGAAACAGTTACTTGTGCGTCCTAAGTCTCTTCTAGATCTTTGGCTGTTATATGCTTTCACAAGTATTTTAGGCTGTGGCTTCCTCTGTCCTCCTTCCTCTGCTCTCTTCAACCTCTTTTCTACCTTGCCTCAATCCCATCACTCTCTAGTTGAAATTCACTGACGTCATGTCTACCAGTGGCCCATCTTGTGTTCTCATAATGAGTTCATTCCCCTTTTATATTTTCATTGTCATTTAAGTGGGGTTCCAGGAGGGAGAGAAGATATATTTATGTGGCCAGTCTCCATATGGGACAGGACAGTTCCATTTTGTTTCCCTTAGAGCTTTGCATTCTGGCTCTAACTGCAAGAATTCTACTTAAACTGCTTTCTTGAAAATATTTCAAACAAGTGTATTTTTCATTCCCCCCTTCCCCATAAATATGTTTACCTTGCACCCTAAGCCTAAGCTTAATTGCCCCAGAGAAAAAGATCACTGGGTCCTTCAAGAAAGCAGGCCCCAAGATAGGGAAGAGGTGATATAGAAGAAGTTCCCACAAGACATGAAATGGAAGTAAAGAGATTTTGGCAGAGGGAGAAGAAAGACTTTGAGCACAGAAAGTAGGTCCCAGGCTTGAGTAACAGATGGTAGCACTAAGAGTCTAGTGAAATCCGCACAGCTATTGAAGACAGAGGAATGCTTTATCTTGATTTCCATTTGAGACTCTTGAAAATCATCTTTGCAAGGGGCCTCTGCATCAGCCTGGAATGGCCACAGCAAAAAAGAAATAGTGGTGTGGCCTGTTAGATGGTGTTTCTGATTATCCCTTGGCTCCCATGTGGTGTAGAAGGGATGCAGGTGTTTCCACAGTAGATATACATCAGTAGACCCCTCAGAATGAGAACCCTGGGTGAAGTTTTACTGAGTTATCAAAAAAAAAAAAAAAAACTTACTAAAAGCCAAGTAAATATTCATCATTGCAAAGAATAGTTAAAAACAAAGTTGAAAGTGACTGAAGACACGGCCAAAGAAAGATAAAGGTTTCTAGGGTTAGAGAGGCAGAGAGACAGAAAGGTCTATAAAGACAGACAACTGAAGTCAAAGGCTAGCATTGCCAAGCATAAAAGATTCATTTTGGCTACTATCACAGTTTTAGAGGACCTCTAAATCCAGGCAATAATAGTATATAGGAACCAGACCTAAGGTCAGTAACACTGAATCTCCTAGCTTGATTCCTTTTGATCAGACTTGTGATACTAATTTTCTCCATTATTTGGGGGTGGGGGATGATTCATCAGACACTAGAAGAGTTTGGGAACCCAACTTAGTTGTTAATATTAAGTATATATTTTCAGAGCTGTATAAACATCACAAATCCTTCTCCTTCATAGGAAACAATTAAAGCTTCTGCTTAAAAGGCTACTCAGGAATTTACCTTCCCAGATTTTAAGAGTAAAACTTTAGAGGCTTGAAGAGCCCTATATTCTAGCATAATCATTACTTCTTCCTGAGACAGATTATCTTGTTATATGACCAGGAAGAGTGGGTTGGAGAGTAGAAGATCCTCTTCTTTTTTTTTTTTTTTTCTGAAGAGGCTCCATATATAGGGCTTATTTCCACTTCCACTTGGTTCTTTCTTGGACAATCCTCCAATAGATAGTTCACCCTTTTAAATTTCACATGCTTCTAGCAAGAGAAAGTAAAAATAGGATAACAACTTTGGCTCTCTCTTTTTTTTAATGTATATTTACTTATTTATTTTCTTATTAGTCATCCATTTTATACACATCAGTGTATACATGTCAATCCCAATCTCCCAATTCATCACACCACCACTCCCCCCCCACCAACCCCCCGCCACCCCGTTTTGGCTCTCTTTGAAAGTAGCAACTTGGCAAAAAATTTTATTTTTATGCTAATGATGACTTTATATGATGCTGATATTTTAACACTTGCTTTAACAGTTTTTTAAATTTAATTTACTTTTAATTAAAAATTAATTAAAATATTTTCTTATTGCTCTGGTTTTATCTAAAAACTGTTATGTAATCTTTTAAATAACAGTTTTTAGATAAAACCATAGCAATAATGATAAATATTTTTAAAGAAATCACCTATATCCCTATTATACTACTAGGATAATTGTTTTTATTTTTGTATATTTCCTTCTGCCTATGTGGCACAAAACTGTAGGCCTGAAAGACACTTTGGAAAACAATTAGTTCAAATTCTTAATTTTCATGTGAGAAAACTAAGACTTTCTCCACAGAGAATGCAACTGCAAGGGGAAAAAAATATCGCTATTATATAATATTAGCCTTCTCAAAAGCTATGCGTGGAGAATTATAGCTACAAAATCTAGATTCCTTAATAAAAACTACCAGAAATCCAGGAATTTCTAGAAAACAGATGTGAATTCAGTGTCTGGGTTTAAGGATTTGAATTCAAAGTTCACATAATGCTACTGCTGATGCTGTCTGCAGACTGTTGATTTTGGAATGCATCCTCCTTGATAAAAAGGCAAATTACAGCTCTTAAAAAGAGCACCTAGTTGAGGCTTTCTCTCAATTCAAAGAACTGAAATAACATTGAAAAGGGGAGTTCTTTGTTTGGAACATGAATGGCTTTCAAAGTAACTGTTAGAAACTGGACTCGCATTAGTGGGACTCTTCATGTGCTATAACAGGAAAAGGTCCAAAATGGGAATAGAAAACTCCAGTGCTGAGATGTGTTTGCTACTGACCAGGAATAAAATTTGAAGCAAAACATTTAATTTTTCTAGCTTGGTTTCCACATTAATAAAGTGAGGTTAGCCTAGCTGATCTAAGATTCTTTTCTAACTATAAAATCCTATATTTTTTCTTACATAAATGTGCAAGGCATCCTGTATTTCAGTCTCTAGGAAAACCACAAGTGTGAAGAGTTGGCTATATTAACGAGGTCTTAATATGCTTTTGTTCTCTTATCCTTCTGAAGTAAGCCCTAGGCAGAAACCTGGCACTTATTTGGCTCCCCCTTCCCTCCCTTCATCTCCTGACACCATACCCTATCTGTAACAAAACCCCATTGTCTCGCCATTTATGTTTCATCACTCCTCTCCATCCACACGACCAACACTTTAGTACTGGTCCTATCTGAACAACAGGAACAAGTAACTGCTTTTCTGATGTTCCTCTCACAGTACAATCTGCTCTTCTGTTGAGATTCTATTCTTTTTTTTTTTAAATTGAGATACAGTTGATATACAATATCATATGTTATAGGTATACAACATAGTGATTCACAATTTTTAAAGGTTATACTCCATTAATAGTTATTATCAAATATTGGCTGTATTCCTTGTGTTGTACAATACATCCTTGTAGCTTATTTACTTTATACATAATATTTCTGTTCTATTGTTAAGATTTACATACCCACAGGAGTGATCCTTGATCTCTCTCTCTCTCATACTCCGTATTCAATCTGTTAGCAAATCCTGTTGGCTCTGTTGTTGAAATATAGCCAAAGTCTGAGCACTTCGCATCATCTCCACTGCTGTTAGCCTGGTCCAAGCCAGCAATAGCTTTTGACTGATCTCCCTACTTTTACCCTTGCTCCCATTCAGTCTATTTTCAACACAGCATCCAAAACCATCCTATTTAAAAAACATTAAGTTAGATCATGTCACTCCTCTGCTCAAAGTGAAATTCCTTACCTACAAGGCCCTAGGTGCCATTGTTACCTCTCTAACTTCATTTCCCACTACTCCTCTGCTCCAGCTACACAGACCTTACATTACTTCAAACTGCCAGGAACATGGTAACTTGCACTTGCTGTTCTTTCTGCCTGGAATATTCTTCCTGCAGATAGCTGCATTGCCAATTTCCTTTGTCACTTAACTCCAAAGGCTCCTTCTCATGAGCTAGCCCCACTAAAATCACAAACCCTCTTGTTCTTGTTTAATTTTCACCTCAGCACTTATCACTATGCAGCACAGTACATTTTATTTTTCTTATTGTCTCTCTTCCCCATGAGAGTAGGGATTCTTTGCCTATTGCTATATCCCAAGCACCTAGAACAGTGCCTAGCAGAGTGGGTGATCAATAAATATTTGTTGGTTATTGAATGAATTGTGGGAGATTTGTACCAAGGGACCATAACAATATGCAAAGATGGAGACGGGCACTAGACAAAATGTCTTGTTTGTTCATGGCAAAACAAAATTTGAACAGCTTCCTAACCTTGTATAAGTAGAAAATTCCTTGCCTTTTGTTAACTGTTTACATCTCTTGTAGGATGCTTCTTATCTCAGGGAAAGCACTTTCCATTGTCAAAGCCTCAATTTGGTCACTTGGGGGTGGATCCCATCTTATTTTTCCAAATGTTATCCTGTACATTTTGCCCCTCTGCTAAGTTATATAGAAGAAAGTAGGGTCTATTTTTGATTAAAAAATCCCAGGTCTTGACCTTTAGTGCTCAAAATTCTCAAAAAATCTAATACTGGAATATTTAAGAAAGAAATGTTCACATATTGAGGTATAAGGAAGTCATGCTGGATTACACGAGTTAACTTTATGCTAGCTAAAACAGCCTGTGGCCTATCAAACACACATTGTACATCTGCTTTAATTATTAAAGAAAAGAGCTCACTTACCAAAACTAAAGAATGTCCATGTTAAAAATAAAAATTAAATGCCTCCCTTGCTGGGCCACCAATGCTGTTGCTGCTTCAATGATAAGACTCCCTCCCCAGGTGCTAAGGCCATACTGACTCGCTGTATTCCAAACTGATACATTTTTTGGAAACCTTGAAGGAACGCATCCCTGACTTGTTGAATGTTCTTTGTTCCCACTAGACACAAATCTACGCGGGAAAACTATGCTTCCCCCAGCACTTCCTTAGAGTTATCTGAGAAGCTGTCTTCTGGGCTTATACTTCCCAGTTTGGCTCAAATAAAACTCTTTTCTATGCCTATTGTAGATTATTTATTGATTTTTTTTTCCATTGACATCTCCAAGAGGAAATATGTGGTTAGTTCGTATAATAATGATAGTGGTGATTAAATAAATTATGCTAATAATCAAATTTATCTTACATCAGAGATCTTAGAAACTCCATTTTGGCCTCTTCCTCTGTTTTTTCCTTTATCAGAAAGATGCACACTCCCCGGCACTTGGGAGACTACAGATTCATACTGTTTAATTAGTATTGGCCAGACTAATGTTTTCAACAAAAAGAGAGCTCTAGATTTTTTTTTTTGGTGAGGCACTAGCCTAAGCGTGGTGGTGTTCCTTCAACTCTGCTGGCGTTCTGTGCTATCACGGACTTGAATTTACCAGCCCCAAAAACTCCAAGAGGGACGTCCTCTTTCGTGGCTGGGGACGGGAACGCATCTTGGGTGCGTCACCGGCTCCCTCGAGGTCCTGAGAGAAAAATCTGCGGGTAGAAGAGTCTCCTTTGCAGGAGCGTGCCACGGCCTCCCGCGCTCAGTCTGGCGGGTTTCGTACTTCGTGTCCGCCAGGACCTGCTTCTCGCCGAAGGGGAGTGAGGGCAGCCGCTACCCCTCCTGCAGACAGCGGGGCCAGCCCGTTAGCTAGGAGCTCGGCAACCACCCTGCAGCCCGAGCCGCTCCCCGGAGCTTGTGTGGGGGAGGGGCGGCGGCGCTCGCGCTGCGTCGAGTTTCCCAGAATTCCCAGCGGCCGCGGGGAAAGTTTATGGGACGTAGGAGGCGGCGGCGGCGGCGGCGGCGGCGGCGGCTGCCGTAGCGGCTGTTAGGCGGCCCGCAGCGGACCATGGCCCTGCGTGGGCGTCCCTGGCCTCTCTTCTCTGAGTTCTCGGGCAGCGTCGCGGAGTGGGCAGACTTCCGGGAAGGAGCGGACAAGAGATTGAGCGGTGGCCGGCGCGCTTAGCGCCCCGAACATGCGGCAGTCCCTGTGGGCGACCCCGGGCTGCGGAGAGGCGGCGGCGGCGGCGGCGGCGGCTCGGGAGGGAAGGAGGCGGCGGCGCCGGCGGAGGTGGCGGCGGGGACGCCCGGCGCCCGGCGCGGAGCCCTAGGGCGGCTGCTTGGTGTGGCCTGGGGCCTCGTGGACAAGGATGCTGTCCCGAAAAAAAACCAAAAACGAAGTCTCCAAGCCGGCCGAGGTGCAGGGGAAGTACGTGAAGAAGGAGACGTCGCCTCTGCTGCGGAGTGAGTGTCAGGCGCCGCGCCCACACCTGGCCGGGGCGGCTACGGGCTGCGGGGACCCGGACGGGGTGCCGGACGCTGCTCCCCGCGGCTTCGCATTTCTTTTTGGTCTCTGTGGAATATTGGTTTTTGTTTTGTTTTTTAATTTTATTATGCCTGGAGTGGTGTTCGTTGTCTGAAAGCTGATAAAGAATAAGAAACTTAGATTAGTCCACCTCCGCCCCCCTCCCCCCAAATAACCACAGACTTCCCGGTCCCCTTGTGGCAGTGTCGTTGGTTTTGATTACGGGAAGAAAGAGGTTCTTTAGGAAACACTTAAATTTGCTGATCCTCTGATTTTATAGGAATTAAAGTGATTACACTGGAGCACATGTTTTTCTCTTCTCGTTACGTCGAGATTTGCCTTGTGTTTGTAAACATTGAGGGTGTCACTCGCCCGTGCTGGAAGCTGTGCGAACGCTTGGGTAGAATTCCTTAGCCCGTCAGCTGTTGGATGCAGACGTAAGGAGGTGAAAGCTGACCGTCGCTATTGTAGCCACTACCCAAAGCCTCATCAATAGTAGATCTCAGGGTGGAGGAGCCAAAATTACATGTTTGGCTGTGTTCGTCATGAGAATTGCTTCAAATAAAGCACCCTAGAGACCCCAAAAAGAAAGTACTCAAAATAAATTCTATCATATTTCAGGGTATATTACGAAAAAGTTTTTTTTTTCTGTTTTTTTAAAAAAAATTAATAGAGTGCATTTTTCTTCCCCCTGAACACTGGCACTTTTCTAATTTTCAATTTAAGTATTTGACTCTGATTTTCCGGCGGAGTCTTTTGAATTTTTAATTCTTGCTTGTGTGTTCAGAACATTTGTGAGCTAAGGAGCTAATTTTTTGGTGCTCATACTGCTGGGTGCTTTGTGTAAGTTTCCTTCTTGGAAGCTGGTGACTTTGTGACTTAAGCATTACCTCATATTGTAATTGGGAAAGCTTTTCATAGAGGTTCCTAGTAATATTTGCCCAAGATCACACAGAAAGGTGTGGAGAGCATGTTTTTTCCATTACAACCACATCATCAACTTTGCAGATTTATCCTTGTATTTGCAGTGCTTTCTTACAGAACAGAAGAGATCAGGTGGGTAGGTACATCAGTAACCTGAAACTTGATTTTTAAGCCTTTTTTAACATTTTGATTTTCGGTTACACATTCTCTTAGGATTTTGGCTAAAATAGCTTGCAGTTTGCTGCAAATAAAGTTTATTGAACATTACTTGAAATCATGAAATACATTTGCCACACCTTTAAGCAAATAACTTTTGATATAGTACTTTTTAAGTTTCATCAAATGTTGAGCCTTGTTTTTTTGGATACTTATGTTTGTCTAGTTAGCTTAGTTAGCTTCTGTTGTATATTAATATGAGTGCTCTCTGATACTGTTAATGAACTAATAAAACGGTCTCCAAATCCAGTTTTCTTCTTGCTATAAAGGTATTTGCTTTCTAACCAGGAATACCTAAGCTATTTAAGTTCTGTGTTCAAAAGTACTGTATCCTGGGCTTCCCTGGTGGCGCAGTGGTTAAGAATCCGCCTACCAATGCAGGGCACACGGGTTCGAGCCCTGGTCTGGGAAGATCCCACATGCCGCGGAGCAATTAAGCCCGTGTGCCACAACTACTGAGCCTGTGCTCTAGAGCTCAGGAGCCACAACTACTGAGTCCGTGTGCCCCAGCTACTGAAGCCTGTGTGCCTAGAGCTCGTGCTCCACAACAAGAGAAGCCACCAAGATGAGAAGCCCGTGCACTGCAACAAAGATCCAACTCGGCCAAAAATTAAAAAAAAAAAGTACTGTATCCTTAAAGCCATTGTTCTTCTCTTCTGTTTTGAGTTATAATTGTTCTTAAAGGAGCCATAGTTTTAGACTTGGCATTTTTTTTGAACTGATTCAACATTTGTGTGTCTCTTTGAAATGAGATTCTTTTTTTTTTTTTTTTTTTTTAAGATTTTTAGCCGCACCCTGCGGTATGTGGGACCTTAGTTCCCTGACCAGGGATGGAACCCGCGCCCTCTGCATTGGAAGGCGGAGTCTTAACCACTGGACCACCAGGGTAGTCCCAGAAATGAGATCTTTTTTATTTTTTAATTTTCATAGTTAAATTTTTAGTTTTTCCATGTTTTGATTACTGTACTACTGCTACATAATTCCAAGAGTAGGAAGGCCAGGTTAATAATATTAAAAGCTTTTTAGAGGAATTCACCTTTACGTGTTTGGGAATAGCATTATGTTCTGTTTTATTTTTTAAATTGTGTTTGCTTGAAGAAGGGCTTGGGGAATTTTGAAAATGAAGTAAAATCAGCAAAACAAACTGTAATGTTAAGTTATGCTGGTTAACTCTGTATCCATTTGTTAGATCGTTTACATGTTTATTCATGAGTGTTTCATTAATGTGTATTTCATAGTTAAGCTTATTGACGTTTAATCATATGTATGGTAGTATGCAGAATACGTCCGATTCTGGCAGAGCTTACATATAACATGTTTATACAAATTATAAATTCATTTGAGTGGGAAGACATCAATCAGCCTCAATTTTTAAATACCGAGGGACTTCCCTGGTGGCGCAGTGGTTAAGAATCCGCCTGCCAATGCAAGGGACGCGCGTTCGAGCCCTGGTCCGGGAAGATCCCACGTGCCTCAGAGCAACTAAGCCTGTGCGCCACAACTACTGAGCCTGCGCTCTAGAGCCCGCGTGCCACAACTACTGAAGCCCATGTGCCTAGAGCCCGTGTTCTGCAATGAGAAGCCCGCGCACCGCAACCAAGAGTAGCCCCCGCTTGCCGCAACTAGAGAAAGCCTGCACGCAGCAATGAAGACCCAACACAGCCATAAATAAATAAATAAACAAACAAACAAACCCAAATACTTTCCTAAAATTTTAAGTTGTGTTTTCTTAAGTCCATTGAAAATTTTCATTTTGGGGTGATAGATATAAATGAACAACTTTTGAAAAGTGTATTACTTACTGGTCATTTTACTCTTTGTTCTGTTATAGATCTTATGCCTTCATTTATCCGGCATGGTCCAACAATTCCAAGACGAACTGATATCTGTCTTCCAGATTCAAGCTCTAATGCCTTTGCAGCTTCTGGAGATGGAATAGTTTCAAGAAACCATAGTTTCCTTAGAACTCCAATTCAAAGAACACCTCATGAAATAATGAGAAGAGAAAGCAACAGATTATCTGCACCTTCTTACCTTGCCAGGAGTCTAGCAGATGTCCCTAGGGAATATGGCTCTTCTCAGTCATTTTTAACAGAAGTTAATTTTGCTGTTGAAAATGGAGACTCTGGTTCCCGATATTATTATTCAGATAATTATTTTGATGGTCAGAGGAGGCGCCCACTTGGAGATCGAGCACACGAAGACTATAGATATTATGAATACAACCATGATCTCTTCCAAAGAATGCCACAGAATCAGGGGAGGCATGCTTCAGGTAACTTAAAATTAGTTTGTATTTAGGTTTATTAACACTTCATTAAAAAGATGTTCTTTTTCTAGATTTTCTTGGGAAGCTAACATACTCCTAGAGAACTACTACTCCATTTTGCCAGTCTTGCTAAGCCTGCTTGCAAATAATTATTAACCTGCATTGAGGGGAAGAATTTTGTGTCCATTAACTCACCTAATTATTTTATAAAAACTTGATACGTATCTGACGGCTATCTAGACTGTTAACAGTATGAACCTTGAAAACTTAGAGATTTTAATGTCTGTAGTTGGATGGACTCTGTGTTTAGATTTGGTAGAATGGGACGGTTAGGGATTCAGAGAAACTGGACTTAAACCTGGGAAAGGAAAGGCAAATAAGAATTGCGCGTGGTAGGTGATACCACGGGCAACTGCATCATTACTTAGCTAATAACACTTGCACTGTTTCTTTTTTAATAGAACTGTTTTTGTAGTTAAAGAATTATTTCCCTAGTTTAAAAAGACTTATTGTAAAATGATTAATTGTGTGTTAAGTGTGTCTTTTTGTTGTTGTGCTTTTTGCAATGAGCAGAAATATTTGCCATATAATTTTCAAAAATCTGCTTTCTATATTTCCTGACTTTGGGATAATTTTCCTGACAGGGAGCAGAAGAGATAGGAGAAATGCACAGTTCTACTTTATTCCTAAAGTACTAGATTACACTAGGTAAACTGAAGCAAGCTGAAAATTAAACTTTTTAATCTGATTGTTTTTTTTCCTAGTAAGTTGTAGGCTTTAAATTTTGGCAGGATAAAAATAAAAAATACATGAGACATTTACTTTTTTAGCCCATGAAACTTCAAATAAAGTGACTTAAAAACAGTTTGGTGTATGAGCGTTTTGAGTGTAGAAAACATTTCATTCACTTAGTATTAATCATTTATGTGTCTATCATTTTCCCTTTTGGTATCTGACTTCTGGTACCTTATTTGGGAGAACAAAACCAATATATGAAAAATGATGACAGACAGTTGTTATACTATGTGGTACTGACTGAGTGCGATAGCGAGCCAGAAGAGAGAGAGATCAGGGTAGGCTAGAATACTTAGAGAATGGTCCATGGAAGAGGTGGGACCTGAACTATTTTTCTTTGCGCTTGGACTGTAGATTGACACGGGATATAGGAAGGACATTTTAGGTGAAATAATCAGTGAAAACAGCAGACATGTAAATCCAAGTAACTGTGTAATTCTGTCTAGTTTGAAGAAATAAGTTGTAAGATGGAGTGGAGATTAGTGATGCAACAACAGGCTGTAGGATTTAAACTCGAGTCAAGCAGAAGCCATTGCAGATTTCAAAAGGACAAGATTTTCATTTTATGAAAGCAGTGCTCAAAGATTAGTTTACTAGCTGTACTCAGGATAGATTGCTAGAGAAAAGAGAACCTCAGGTACCAGTGGTAGTGCAAATCTATGATGCTTTTGGAGGAAAAATGAGACTTAATTATGGTTTTGGGAGAAAGTAAATCACTGAAGTTTTGAAAATTAAAGAATAGTATGGAACAGTTGGCAAGAGCAGCTTATTTTGTGAAAGCTGACATTCAAGTCTCACTGGGATATTGAAGAGGAGAGGTTTTCTAGGCATATAGAAATACTGTAATGAAAATAGGTGAGAGCCTTTTTTGTTTTTAAATTCTAGGTTAAAGGATTAGACAGTTGCATACTTCAGTGTTTCTTTTGGCTATTTCTGATATCATGTGGTTTTTTTTGTTGTCGTTGTTGCGGTACACGGGCCTCTCACTGCTGTGGCCTCTCCCATTGCGGAGCACAGGCTCCGGATGCGCAGGCTCAGCGGCCATGGCTCACGGGCCCAGCCGCTCTGCGGCATGTGGGATCTTCCCGGACCGGGACACGAACCCGTGTCCCCTGCATCAGCAGGCAGACTCTCAACCACTGCACCACCAGGGAAGCCCTATCGTGTAGTTTTAAACCTCAGAAATGATTTGTTATCTAATCAAAATAGTATGTTTTAAAAATAAAGTTCATTTTTATATATTTTTTAGAGTAATACCTGCTTATTATAGGAAATTTGAAAAATGCAGAAAAGTAGAGGTAAAGCACTCATTATGCCAGAGATTCTTTGTATTTAGTTATTTCCTTCATCTTTTTCCATGACATTTCTTTTTAACATTGTCGTGATTATACTCTGTACAGTTTCATATCCTTGCTTTTTTACTTTAATGAGTTTCTTAATGTTAAACACTATTTATATGTAGTTTCAAAGCTCCATAGATTTCCATTTGGTGTGTGTCTTATGGTTAATATTTTAAATGTTAATGAGGATTTGACCTAGGCTGGGGACATTTGGAAAGGGGCGAAGTGAGACACATCTGCATTGATGGGCCTTGGCCAATAATGGTTATTGAGGGATGAGGGGAAGAGAAGAGTCAGATAGGATTAGCAAAGCACCTGACTGTATAAGAGGTGCTCTAAAAATAAATGGTTGAATAAGTGAATGGATCCACCGATTTCAAGTCTGGAGTCTTAAGACATTTTTAGTAGCCAAGGGGTAGCGGGAATAATAGCTTATAACAATCTGTTTTTCATTAATACAGATTGCTGTTCTTCGTACTTACGTTTCCTATGTATATTTATGTTGCAAACATCACTGATAGCTCATGACACTTTTATGCCTGAAGTATGAAGAATTAACGATACCAAGTTAAAAGTCTTATTTTAAAATTCTGATTCGCAAAATATCTTGGAGGAAATACTGTAAAAACTAAATTTCTACTGATCCTCTCTTAGGACCCTTTTTATGCAATTTGATATAGTTTTTGTAATTTTAATGACAGCTTTCCCCAATCATATTTTAGAAATAGATAAAATACAAGTTAATTGGATACTTTTTCAAATTAAAGAATGTCATTTAAAAAAAGATTTGCACTTATTACGACAGTGATACATGCTTGAGAAATTTCACTTAACATTAATTTATATCAGGGCAATAAGATTAATGTTTTACCTTTCAGAAAAAAATGGAACTTCTTTGCAGGGGTCTCCTAAGTGGCAGGGAAGGATTAACAACCAATTATTAACCAAACAGAAAAGCCTAACAGCTGTCTTTTCCAGAAGAAAAACAATCTGAATATGAGACAATAGCTGGAAGTTTCTTGAATTCATCTTGAAAAGACTTGAAACTTCTTATATTTTCCAGATTTATGCTGGAGAGAGTTCAGGGAATTTGAATGAATGGAAAGGAGAAAGTAAGTTTGTGGGAGAGTAAGGATGTGCTGTAGACAGATTTATTTTCACAAGGTTTAAATTTTGATTGCTGTTACTAATGCAGTCATAAAAAAGGTATGAAAGAAAATAGTTTTGTAATGACTTGACAAGTAGTAATTCCTGCCAATTAGTTATTACTTAGACTTTTAGGAAACACCTTATCTCAGGGGTTAATTTCATCTTACTGTATTTAGCAGAAGTACAAAAAACAAGTTGTATAATATCTTAAAGGGTTTTACGGCCTAGCACGTTCTACATTTAGCTGTGAAATTTGACCTTTAACATTTTGGCCTACAGGCAGTTACTGTATGTGCCAGAGGAAGGAATTCTGCTGTTAACAGGAAGTCTTTAGTTGGAATACTAAAGGCAGATTGAATTCCTTTGTTCTGCGCCAAAATAATTTAGTTCTATGCAATTGTAAGTAACAAACTTTTATTTTTAAAGACAGCTAAAGAAATCAAGTAATAAAGATCAAATTAAAAAGTTCCAGGCCTGGGCTTCCCTGGTGGCGCAATGGTTGAGAGTCCGCCTGCCGATGCAGGAGACATGGGTTCGTGCCCCGGTCCGGGAAGATCCCACATGCCGCGGAGCGACTGGGCCCGGGGGCCATGGCCGCTAAGCCTGTGCGTCCGGAGCCTGTGCTCCGCAACGGGAGAGGCCACAGCCGTGAGAGGCCCGCGGACCCCAAAAAAAAAAAAAAAGGTCCAGGCCTTTCCAAAAAAAAAAAAAAAGGTCCAGGCCTTTCCAAAAAAAAAAAAAAAGGTCCAGGCCTTTCCAAAAAAAAAAAAAAAGTTCCAGGCCTTACCAAAAAAAAAAAAAAAATACTGGAATTGTGTTTACTCCAGGAAATGCATAAGTATTAGTTAACCAGAATCTTCTTTTGAGTAAGTGTTAATAATCCTTAGGAGCACAACTTTATTTGTAGTTATTTTGGAGAGGAGGAAAAAAGGCAGTTGGTTTAGTTTAATCCTTTTATCCTTTTATCAGCATCTTGATTTTAACATGGGCTGTAATGTTTAGTTTTACCCTGGAGGTTGTAACCTTTATTAGAGTTCCATATTCTATTTTATTCTCTGTAGCCACTTCAACATTAGGAAACTAGAATTTTTGAGCTTGTCTCTAAGGGCACATCTTGTAGGTATCTGCCACTTTTGTATGACAGTAAGTTCTTTGGAGGCATATCTAGTGAAAGCTTGGTGGAGAGACAAAGTAATACTTTATCTGTGTCTTTGGGAAATCATGTATGTAGCTTATTAATGTTCTGGTTTATTTTATGTAAGTGGAAGTTGCTTGTGCCATTAATTCCTGCAAATGGAAGTTATTTTGAAGATTATGAATGCCACTCATTCTTTTCTGGGACTAATAATTGAAATTATGGAAAACTATTTTTTCCCTTGTAGCTCAGAAACAAGTTCAGAATTATAGATTGCATTTTCTTTTATTAGTGGCAGTCATATTTTCTTTGAAGAATTACAGTTGATCTTTTGGGGTAAGATTACGTGGTTGGTAATAAATTTGTCATTTGACCTTATATCATCTGTGTGGCCTTTGGTAAAATAACTTACTTGAACCTTTGTTTCCTCATCTGTAAATTGGTAATGATACCACTACCTCATAGCGCTGATTGAGTGTGAAATAGTACATATGGAAAGGGCCAGGGACAGAGTAGACATTCATAATTGTTAGTGCTCATGTTTTTTGTAAGGTATCGTATGCTCTTGTATGCTTTTTCCAGATTTGGCATATTTGGTTATTGAAGTTTCAGCTTTCGAACTGAACTTAATAGTGGAGGTCTGGTGTGTTAGAGCTTGATATAGCTTTTTTTTTTTTAAGTCTGCTAGACTTATTACTGATAATATTTTATGTTTTAGTTTGGTGGTTTCCAGTCTTTTTGTACAGTACATTCATCTCTCACTAGTTTTATAGAATTATCCAAATAATAGTTTGAAAAAAATTTAGTGCACGTGGCTGCTTCAGAAAGTGGGGGGATGGTTTGTCATTGAAACTAAATAAACTGTCATTGAAACTAACTAAAAAGATTAGGAATCATGGTTTCACATGGCATTGGTAAAGCTGATGAGCCTATTTGGGACTTGGTGGACTTCATGGCTCCCTTATCAATAACTTGCAAGGTTTAGTTCCTGGACACAGAGGTTTTACAGAGAGGTCTTTGTGTGAATTTCAAGTTTATCATGGTTTAAAATCTGCTGTTTGGTACCTACTATTGTTTACATGTAACAGTACAGTGTGTTTCTAGATTTAGGCAAGTTCAGTATATGGAAATTTGGATTTTCTAAGCAGATGAATGAAATTGTCACAAACTCTCTAGCCTGTACAGTTTTAAATTACTATAATAGCTTTTTGTTTTTAATGCTGCATTTAGAAATCTGTGTGTTTCCAGGGGGACCTCTGTTGGGCCAGAATGTTATGGGTCTTATCAATAACTCAATTTGAATACATTGAATTGATTATAATTCTTTTAAAAAATTGCTATCCTTGGTTGTGGCTAGTACTACAACATTTTTAGTGATGGAAGTATGAGAAAGTATAAACCCACTGCATGCTTGAATAGCATGATTTTAGTTATTTGCTATGTGTCTTTAGTACATTGGCTTATTTCTTTTCTCTTTAAATATTTTCTCTTTAAGTACTGAAGTTGCTTAAGCTACACTTACTAAATAAACGTTCAGTTGCAGGTGACAGAAGCCAAAGTCAGTTTCACAAAAAGGCTTGTTAGCTTTGTTTTGTTTTATAGTCACCATATGTTTTAGAAATGTATGCCTTTCTTCCCAAAGGGTACTGAGCAAGAGTGATTTTGTTTTCTTTCTTGCATTTTCCGTTCTGCCAGAGTACTTCATAGGTGGCATTGTGTACATTCTATTGCATCAGTTCCAGACACACATAATGACTGCTTTCTCTTTTTGTGATATTAAATTTGGTCATGGGATCAGATGTCATACCAATTCATCATCATGATGTTGTCAATCAGCTTTTCACCTATTGATTTGGAAGCCATTAATCATTATTGGCTAGATCCAATATTGCTATTCATATAAGACAGGTAAATGGTAGATCTTTTCCTTACTATTTTTCAGAATAATCAGTTGATACCCTAACCACTTCCAGAGGTAACCAATGAGGTTTATTTTTTTAGGTCTTTATGAACTCGAGGATTTAAAAAAAATTAAATACCAAGCTTTATTTGGATTTCACCAGCTTTTTCCTTAATACTCATTTTCTGTTACAGGATCCAGTGCAGAGTACCACATTGCATTTAGTTGTCATATTTCCTTAGTGTTCTTTGGTGTATGACAATTTCTTAGTCTTTTCTTTTTCTTTTTTTTTTCTTTTTTTTTTTTGCGGTACGTGGGCCTCTCACTGTTGTGGCCTCTCCCGTTGTGGAGCACAGGCTCCGGACGCGCAGGCCCACTGGCCATGGCTCATGGGCCCAGCTGCTCCGCGGCATGTGGGATCTTCCCGGACTGGGGCGCGAACCCGCGTCCCCTGCATCGGCAGGCGGACTCTCAACCACTGCGCCACCAGGGAAGCCCTCTTAGTCTTTTCTTGTTTTTCATGACCTTGACAGTTTTGAGGAATACTTGTCAGATATTTTGTAGACTGTTCCTCAGTTTGTATTTTGTCTGATGTTTTCCTCATGATTAGGCTGGGCTTATTGGTTTATGAAAAGAATACCACGGAGGTGAAGTGTCTTCATTATACATGAAGGAGTTACATGATCTCTGTATGATATTATTGGTGATGTTAGCCTTCAGCACTTGGTTAAGATTTGCCAGGTTTCTCCACCGTAACAAACACTGCATGTTTGTTCTTCCAGTTTTTATCTTCATCTTTCTTTCCTAAGCACACCTGTTTTCTCTATTGTCTTTACGTCTGTTTTGAGGGTTCTTGCTTTGCTTCTTTGTGGTCTTCCTTCAGAGAGTTGATTGCTTCATTCTTTTTTCTCTTTTAATTTATGGCAGTGGCAGAATATTTCATTGCGTTTTTCTCTCTGCTTTGGGACTTTTTTTTTAATATAAATTTATTTTTGGCTGCGTTGGGTCTTTGTTGCTGTGTGCTGGCTTTCTCTAGTTGCGGCGAGTGGGGGCTACTCTTCGTTGTGGTGTGCGGGCTTCTCATTGTGGTGGCTTCTCGTTGCGGAGCACGGGCTCTAGGCACGCGGGATTCAGTAGTTGTGGCTTACGGGCTCTAGAGTGTGGGCTCAGTAGTTGTGGTGCACGGGCTTAGTTGCTCCATGGCATGTGGGATCTTCCCGGACCAGGGCTCAAACCTGTGTCCCCTGCATTGGCAGGAGGATTCTCAACCACTGTACCACCAGGGAAGTCCATGGGGCAACATATTTTTGAATGTTCTTTTTTAATCAGCTTTGTACCTTTTTGCCCCTTTAATTTTTCTTATAGAATTGATGTTGTGTTGTCCTAATTATACATTATTGAGTAATTAGGGTTTTTCTCTACCAGTTATTTGAAATTGGCTCCTGTGGTTGCGAGGGGTGTAAGGGGTTGTGTAGGGGAAAGGGAAAATTACCA
>NW_006771308.1:968022-980699 GCF_000442215.2 Lipotes vexillifer
GGGTAGTGTGTTGGGCTACTTGGTTTTGTGCAGTGCTGTGTTCTTATTTCCACTTCTTTCTTTACTGTTCTTCTAGCACAGCTGCTTTTGGCAGTTTTTGTATGTATATTAGACTTAGGGATTATACCTCTCTAATTTTTTTTTGAAGTCTAGTTGGTTTACAGTATTGTGTTAGTTTCAGGTGTACAGCATAGTAATTCATTTTTTGCAGATTGTATTCCACTATAGGTTATTACAAGATACTGGGTATAATTCCCTGTGCTATACAGTAAGTCCTTGTTGCTTATTTATTTTATATGTAATAATTTGTAACCGTTAATCCCATACTCTTGATTTGTCCCTCCCTTCCCCTTTTGGTAACCATAAGTTTGTTTTCTATGTCTGTGAGTCTGTTTCTGTTTTGTGTATAGATTCATTTGTATTATTTTTTAGATTCTACAAATAAATGATATCATATAGTATTTGTCTGACTTATTTCACTAAGCATAATATTCTCTAGGTCCATCCATATGTTGCTGCAAATGGCAATATTTCATTCTTTTCTAGAGCTGAGTAATATTCCATTGTGTGTGTATGTGTGTGTGTGTACATATATATATGTATGTATACACACACATATATACACCATATCTTCTTAAGCCAGTCTGTTGATGGGCACTTGAGTTGTTTCCATGTCAACTGTTGTACATAGCGCTGCTATGAACATTGGAGTGCATGTATCTTTTTGAGTTAGAGTTTTCCTCTTTTCCAGATATATGCCCAGGAGTGGAATTGCTGGATCATATGCAACTTTATTTTTAGTTTTTTAAGGAATCTTCATACTGTTTTCCATAGTGGCTGCACCAATTTACATGCTTACCAACAGTGTAAGAGGGTTCCCTCTTCGCCACACCCTCTCTGGCGTTTATTACTTGTGGACTCTTTGATGATGGCCATTCTGATCAGTGTGAGGTGATGCCTCATTGTAGTTTTGATTTGCATTTCTCTAATAGTTAGCAACATTGAGCATCTTTTCATGTGCCATCTGTATGTCTTCTTTGGAGAAATGTCTACTTAGGTCTTCTGCTCACTTTTTGATTGGGTTATTTGTTTTTTTAACACTGAGTTATGTAAGCTGTTTGTATATTTTGGATATTAACCCCTTGTTGGTTGCATTGTTTGCAAATATTTTCTCCCATTCCATCGGTTGTCTTTTCATTTTGTTTATGGTTTCCTTTGCTATGCAAAAGCTTGTAAGTTTGATACGGTCCCATTTATTTGTTTTTGCTTTTTTTTTTGCCTTGGGGACTGATCTAAGAAAATATTGCTATGATTTATGTCAAGGAATGTTTTGCCTGTGTCATCTTCTAGGAGTTTTATGGTGTTATGTCTTAAATTTAGGTCTTTAAACCATTTTGAGTTTATTTTTCTATATGGTGTGAACAATTTTCTGTATGGTGTAAAACAGTTTCATTGTTTTACATGTAGTTGTCCAGCTTTCCCAGTGCTTCTTGTTGTAAGAGACTGTCTTTTCTCCATTGTATATTCTTGCCTCCTTTGTCATAGATTAATTGACTGTAGGCAGTGCTTCTTTGTAAGAGACTGTCTTTTCTCCATTGTATATTCTTGCCTCCTTTGTCATAGATTAATTGACTGTAGGTAAGTAAGTTTATTTCTGGGCTTTCTATTTCGTTCCGTTGATCTATGTGTCTCTTTTTGCACCAGTACCATGCTGTTTTGATTACTGTAGCTTTAAAGTATAGTCTGAAGCCTGGGAGACTGATACCTCCAGCTTTGTTCTTTTTCTCAATATTGCTTTGGCAACTCTGGGTCTTTTGTGGTTCCATATAAATTTTAAAATTATTTGTTCTCATTCTGTGAAAAATGTCGTGGGTGTTTTGATAGGGGTTGCATTAAATCTACAGACTGCTTTGGGTAGTATGGCCATTTTAACAATATTATTTCTTCCAGTTTAAGAGCATGGAATATCTTTCCATTTCTTCAAATCCTCTTCAGTTTCCTTTTATCAGTGTTTTGTAGTTTTCAGCATATAGGTCTTTCACCTCCTTGGTTAAGTTTATTACTAGGTTTTTTTGTTTTTGTGTTTGTTTTTTTTGGGTGAGGTTTTAAATGGAATTGTTTTTATCTTTACTTTCTTTTTCTGATATTTCATTATTAGTGTATAGAAACGCAACAGATTTCTGTATATTAATCTTGTATCCTGCTGCCTTGCTAAAATCATTTATTTGTTCTAATAGTTTCTGTGCAGAGACTTTAGGGTTCTCTATATAGAATATCTTATCTGTGAATAGTGACAGTTTTACCTTTACCCTTCCAATTTGGATACCTTTTATTTCTTTTTCTTGTCTGATTGCTGTGGCTAGGGCTTCCAATATTGTATTAAGTAGAAGCAGGGAGAGTGGGCATCCTTTTCTTGTTCCTGAATTTAGTGGAAAGGCTTTCAGCTCTTCACTGTTGAGTATTATATTGGCCATGGGTTTGTCATAAATGGTTTTTATTGTGTTGAGACATGTTCTCTCTATACCCACTTTGCTGAGTTTTTATCATAAATTGTTGTGGGATTTTGTCGGTAGTTCTTTCTGCATCTGTTGAGATTATGATATGGTTTTTATTCTTCAACTTGTTAACGTGGTGTGTCACATTGATTAATTTGCAGATGTTGAACCATCCTTGCATCCCTGGGATAAATCTCACCTGGTCATGATGTATGATCCTTTTAATGTATTGTTGAATTTGATTTTTATATTTTGTTGAGGATTTTTGCATCTATGTTTATTAGTGATATTGGCTTGTAATTTTTTTGTGGTGTCTTTGGTTTTGGTATCAGGGTGATGCTGGTATTGTAGAATGATTTCATGATCATTCCTTCCTGTTCAATTTTTGGAATAGTTTGAGAAGGATAGGTGTTAACTCTTCTGTAAATGTTTGGTAGAGTTCTCTTGTACAACTGTCTGGTCCTGGTCTTTTGTTTTTTGGGAGTATTTTTTATCAGTGATTCAGTTTCATTACTAGTAATTGGTCGGTTTGTATCGTCTATTGAATATTTCTTCCTGGTTCCATCTTGGCATTTCTAGGAATTTGTACATTTCTTCTAGGCTGTCCATTTTATTGATGTGTAATTATCCATATTAATCTTTTACGATCCTTTGTATTTCTATATTTGTTGTAACTTTTCCCTATTTTTCCTGATTTTATTGACGTTAGCCCTCTCTCTTTTTTTCTTGATGAATCTGGCTAAAGATTTATCAATTTTTCTTACCTTTTCAAAGAACCAGCTCTTAGTTTCATTGATCTTTCCTATTGCTTTTTTTTTTTTTTTTGCGGTACGCGGGCCTCTCACTGCTGTGGGCTCTCCCGTTGCGGAGCGCAGGCTCTGGACGCACAGGCTCAGCGGCCATGGCTCACGGGCCCAGCTGCTCTGCGGCATGTGGGATCCTCCTGGACCGGGGCAGGAATCCGTGTCCCCTGCAGGCGGACTCTCAACCACTGCACCACCAGGGAAGCCCATTTCCTATTGCCTATTTAGTCTCTATTTCATTTATTTCTTCTCTGTCCTTTATGATTTCTTTCCTTTTAGTAACTTTGGGTTTTGTTCTTTTTTTCTAGTTCCTTTAGGCATAAGGTTAGATTGTTTATGTGAGATTTTTCTTGTTTCTTGAGGTAATCTTGTATTGCTATAAACTTCCTTCCCTTCCTCTTTTGTTCTCTTCTCTTGTGACTTGATGACTAACTTCAGTGTTGTGTTTGGATTCCTTTTTCTTTTTTGTGTGTCTATCTATTGTAGATTTTCGGTTTGTGGTTACTATGAGGTTTGATATAGCAGTCTATATATAAACAAGATTGTTTTAAGTTGCTGGTCTTTTAATGTCAAATGCATTTCCAATATCCTGCATTTGTGTTCTCCTTTTCTCACAATTGCTGGTTTTGATATACTTGTATGTGAATGATTTTCTAGCTTTACTGTATGTTTGCCTTTACCCGTGAGCTTTTCCATTCGTAATTTTCTTGTTTCTAGTTGTGGTCTTTTCTGCTTAGAGAAGTTCTTTTAGCATTTGTTGCAAAGCTGGTCTGGTGGTGCTGAATTCCCTTAGCTTTTGTTTGTCTGTAAAGCTTTTCATTTCTCCATCAAATTTGAATGAGAGCGTTCCTGGGTAGAGTATTCTTGGCTGTAGTTTCTTCCCTTTCATCACTTTTAATATATCATGCCACTCCATTTTGGCCTGTAGAGTTTCTGCTGAGGAATCAGCTGATAACATTATGGGAGTTCCCTTGTATGTTTTTTGTTGCTTTTCTCGTTTTAATATTTTTTCTCTTTAATTTTTGTCAGTTTGATTACTGTGTGACTCCATGTGTTCCTTCTTGGGTTTTTACTGCCTGGGACTCTGTACTTCCTGGACTTTGGTGACTGTTTCCTTTCCTGTGTTAGGGAAGTTTTCATCTATTATCTCTTCAAATATTTTCTCAGGTCCTTTCTCTTTTCTCTTCTCCTTCTAGGACCCTTATAATGTGAAAGTTGGTGCATTTAATGTTGTCTCAGAGGTCTCTTAGACTGTCTTCTTTTCATTTTCGTTTTCTTTATTCTGTTCTGTGGCAGTGATTTCCACCATTCTGTCTTCCAGGTCAGTTATCCATTCTTCTGCCTCAGTTATTCTGCTATTGATTCCTTCTAGTGTTTTTTTTCGTTTCAGTTATGTATTGTTCATGTCTATTTGTCTGTTCTTCAGTTTTTCTAGGTCTTTATTAAACATTTCCTGCATCTTCTCAATCCTTGCCTCCATTCTTTTTCCAAGATCTTGGATCATCTTCACTATCATTCTGAATTCTTTTTCCTGTAGGTTGGCTATCACCATTTCACTTAGTTGTTCTTCTGCGGGTTTCATCTTGTTCCATCATCTGGGACCTAATCCTCTGCCATCTCCTTTTGTCTAACTTTCTGTGATTGCTGTTTCCTTTCCACAGGCTGCAGGATGGTAGTTCTTGCTTCTGCTATCTGCCCTCTGATGGATGAGGCTGTCTAAGAGGCTTTTGCAGGCTTCCTGGTGGGAGGGGCTGGTTCCTGCCCAGTGGTGGGTGGAGCTGGGTCTTGTCCCTCTGGTGGGCAGGGCTGTGCTCAGGGAGACTTTTCAGCCACTTGTCTGCTGATGGGTGGGGCTGTGTTCCTGCCCTGTTGGTTGTTTGGCCTGAGGTAACCCCAGCACTGGAGCCTACAGGCTGTAGGGTAGGGCTAATGGCAACCTCCAGGAGGGCTCACACCAATGCATACTCCCCGGATCTGCTGCTGCCAGTGTCTTTGTCCCTGCCATGAGCCACAGCCACCTGCCACCTCCGCAGGAGATCCTCCAGTACTAGGCAGGTAGGTCTGGCCCTGTCTCATATGCGGTCACTGCTTTTTTCCCCTGGGTCCTGGTGAGCACGAGACTTTTTGTGTACTCTGCAAGAATAGAGCTTCTGTTTCCCCCAGTCCTGTGGAAGTCCTGCGACCAAACCCCGCTGGCCTTCAAAGCCAGATTCCCTGGGGACTCCTCTTCCTGTTGCCAGACCACCAGGTTGGGCAGGCTGACATGGGGCTCAGAACTTTCACTTCTGTGGGATAACTTTTGTGGTATAATTGTTTTCCAGTTTTTGGGTTGCCCAGCCAGTGGGTATGGGATTTGATTTTATTGTGATTGCACCCCTCATACTATCTTGTTGTGGCTTTTTGTCTTTGGTTGTAGGGTATTTTTTTGGTAGGTTCCAGCATTTTTTTGTCAATGGTTGTTCAGCAGTTAATTGTTATTTTGGTGTTTTTGTAAGAAGGGGGTGATCTCACATCCTTCTACTCTGCCATCTAGAGCTAATCTCTTCTGTTATAAACTTCCAACGCAGAACTACTTTTGCTGCAGTGTGTAGATAGTGGATTCTTGTGTTTTCATTTTCATTTGTCTCCAGGTATTTTTAAAATTTCTTTATTTCTTCAGGGATTTGTTGGGTTGTTTATTAGCATAGTTTAGCCTCCACTTGTTTGTGGTTTTTGCTATTTTTTCATTGTAGTTGATTTTTAGTCTCAAAGGGTTGTGGTTGGAAAAGATGCTTGACATGATTTTAATTGGCTTAAATTTACTGAGATTTGTTTTGTGGCCTAGCGTGTGCTCTTTATCCTGGAGAATGTTCCCTGTGCAGTTGGAAAAAAAATGCATATTCTCCTTTTGTGTGGAATGTCCTATATATATTAAGTCCATTTGGTCTAATGTGTTGTTTAAGACCAGTGTTTCCTTGTTGATATTCTGTTTGGGTGATCTGTTCATTGATGTTAAGTGGGATGTTAAAGTCCCCTAGTATTGTTGTGTTACTGTGAATTTCTCTCTTTACATCTTTTAAAATTTGCTTTATGTATTTAGGTGCTCCTATGTTGAGTGTGTATATATATATATATATATATATATATATATATATATATATATATATATTTTTTATGTTTTTTTTATATATTTTGCTCTATATATATATATATATATATATATATACAATTGTTATGTCTTTTTCTTAGATTGATCCCGTAATCATATGTAATGTTCTTCATTGTCCCCTGTTACAGTCTTTGTTTTAAAGTCTGTTTTGTCTGGTATAAATATTGCTATCCCTGTTTTCTTTTCATTTCCATTTGCATGGAGTACCTTCTTCCATCCTGTCATTATCAGTCTGTGTGTGTGTTTGGATCTGAAGTGAGCCTCTTGTAGGCAGCGTATATATGGGTATTTTTTTTTTTGTATCCATTCAGCTACTCTATGTCTTTTGGTTGGAGTGTTTAGTCCATTTACATTTATAGATATGTACTTATTGACATTTCTTAATTGTTTGGGGGGTTGTTTGTAGTTTCTTTTGTTCTCATGTCATTTGATGACTATTTTCAGTGTTATATTTGGGTTCTTTTTCTTTTTTGTGTATTTATTATAGATTTTTGGTTTGTGGTTACCATGAGGTTTATATATAGCCATATATATGTGTGTGTATATATATGTGGTTAAGTTGGTGATCTCTTAAGTTCAAATGCATTTTAACAACCCTGCATTTTTACCCCTCCCCCCGATATTTACCATTTTTGCCATGTTTTACTTCTTTTTGGTTTGTGTATCCCTTTTCTTCTTATTGTGGATATAGATGATTTTATTACTTTTGTCTTTCAACCTTCCTAATAGCTTTATACTTGGTTTTCTGTTGGGCAGAGCCATGTTCCAGGGTCCCTGGCTATAGGGCCCTGTGGGGTCCTGGAGCTGGTATTGGCCCGCAGATGGGTGGGGCTGGTTCCTTATACAGCTGTTGGCATGGTCCTGGCAGTCCTGGAGCTTGTGTTGGACCACTGGTTGGTGGGACGGGATCCCAGGTTGGCTGCCTAAATTGGCTTAAGGTGTAGCAGATCTGGTTTTGGCCTGCTGGTGGATGGTGCCAGGGCCCAGGGGGTCCTGGGGCTGGTGCCATCCTGCTAGTGGGTGGGTTGGGTCCTGACAAGCCAGGCTGCAGGGCTGTGGTGGTCCTAGGGCTGATGTCTGCCCGCTGGCAGGTGGGGCTGGGGCTCAGGGGATACAGGGGCTGGTGCCCACCAACCAGTTGGTGAAACCAGGTTCTGGGACTAGTGCCAACTCACTGGTGAGCGGAGCTAGGTCCTGGGGTCTCTGACTACAGGGCCCTGGGGGTCCTAGAGTTGTTTGTCAGCTTGCTGGTGGGCGGGTTCAGGTCCCAGGGGGTTCTGAAGCCAGTGCCTGCCCACTCGTGGTTGGAGCCAGGTTCTGAGTTATCTGGCTGCAGGGTCCTGGGGATTCCAGGACTAGTGCTGGTGCCCTGGTGTGTGGGTCTTGGTCCTAGGCCCTCTGGTGAACAGGGGCATATCCTGGAGTGGCTGTGGTCACAGGGGGTTTTAAGGCAGATGGCCTGCTGGTGAGTGGGGCTGTGTCCCAGCTGGGCTAATTGCTTGGCTTGACCTGTTGTGTCCCAATACTGGTGCCCATAGGCTGGTGGGCAAGGCCAGGTTCTGGTGCTGATAAGTTAGAGGGAGAATTCCAAAACAGTGCTTGCCAGCACCAGTGTCTTTGCGGTGGTAGAAGCAGCTCCCAAAATGGCTGCCGCAAGTGTCTGTGTCCCCAGGGTCAGCTCCAGTTTCCTCCTGCCTCTCTGGGAGGCTCTCCAAGATTAGCAGGTGTGTCTGACCCAAGCTTCTTTAAAATTATTGCTTCTGCCCTGGGTCCCGGAGTGTGTGAGGTTTTGTGTGTGCCCTTTAAGAGTGGAGTCTTTATTTCTCACAGCCCTCCAGCTCTCCTGAAAGTGAGCCCTGCTGGCCTACAAATACAAAGGTTCTGGGGGCTTGTCTTCCTGGACAAGGTCCTTCCTGGTGTAGGACCCCTGGGCTGGGGAGCCCAGTGTGGGACTTGGGCCCCCTTGCTTCTTGGGGAGAATCTCTACAGTTGTAATTATCCTCCTGTTTGTGGGTCGCCCACGTGGGGGTAAGGTTCTTGACTATACTGCGTTTCCACCTTTCCTATCAGGCTTGTTGTGGTTCCTTCTTTGTATTTTTAGTTGTAGAAGATCTTTTCTGCTGGTTTCTAGTCTTTCTCATCAGTAGTTCCTCTGTAAATAGTTGTAATTTTGGTGCGCCCAAGGGAGGAAGCAAGCTCAGGGTCTTCTTACTCCACCATCTTGACCACACCCATTTCATTTCTTTCGTCATTGTTTTGTAGTTGTCAGCATACAGATCTCACAATTTTTTTGTTAGATTGATGTGTAAATATTTAATTTTTGGGAGCTAAGTGGTATAATTTATTTTTAATTGTTGTTAGTATAGAGATATTAAATTGATTTTTGTATGTTGACCTTATACTGTGTTATCTTGGTAAACTTACTTAATAGTTTTATGGTACAGCCAGTTATTTTTAAGAAATTACAAACTGGGAATAGTTTTACAAGTTCATTTTTGCTGTTTTAGATGAAATGTCAAATCTTAAATCTTGAATGAGATGAATTTTTCTTTTCCGCACTTTTTCTTTAGCAGTGTACATATAATATATACTTATTAGCTTTGTTAGTAGTTAAATATTTGTATGGCCTGGTGATGGAAGCATCAACCAAAAAAGCCTGATTTCAAAGAGGGAGCCTAGTTTGTCTCTTCTTCTGTAATTAAATAATAGTAACACTGGCTAGTTTTATGAAAAATTCTATTTGCAACAGTAAAATCTTGATTTTTTTTAACAGGAAGAAGTACTATTGGGATAGTTAATTTTGTGTTTTTCATATGGCATATTTTTTAGCTATGAATAATTGTTCTATTTCTTCTCTTTTTCTCTTTCTTCTCAGGTATTGGGAGAGTTGCTGCTACATCTTTAGGAAATTTAACTAACCATGGTTCTGAAGATTTACCCCTTCCTCCTGGCTGGTCTGTGGACTGGACAATGAGAGGGAGGAAATATTACATAGATCACAACACAAATACAACTCATTGGAGCCATCCTCTTGAGCGAGAAGGACTTCCTCCAGGATGGGAGCGAGTTGAGTCATCAGAATTTGGAACCTATTATGTAGATCACACAAATAAAAAGGCTCAATATAGGCATCCCTGTGCTCCCAGGTAGACTATCAACTTTATCTTAACTCTTTGTTTTGGGATTGTCTAATGTTAGATTTTGAACTCATATTTTCATCAAAGAGAAAGATGTCCTGAAGTTTGATTTGAAAACTTTATTTTTCACAGCTTATGAGATTTTTTCCTCTGGACTTATATTTAGTAATGAATGACTTTAATAATTAAAAAACAACTTTTTAAACAAACCTCAAAAACAGGATCAATATTCTTATGATCAGATTCTGCTTTAATATGCCAGAATGCTTTTGTTAAAGATACCCAGAAATTAAATAAATAGAATATCTGCCACTTTACATTTAAATTTCTATAAAAAATACACATCTACCTTCTAATGTGTCAGAATATATTTTGAATTATGTTTTGCTGATTTTATTCAATTTACAGATATTTTATGTTTTTTAACTGTTGCCATGCAAGAAAGTGAAAATTATCTATTTTATTTATTTATTTTTGGCTGCAGTGGGTCTTCGTTGCTGTGCGTGGGCTTCCTCTATTTGCAGTGAGCAGGGGCTACTCTTCATTGCACTGTGCAGGCTTCTCATTGTGGTGGCTTCTCTTGTTGTGGCGCACAGGCTTAGTTGCTCCATGGCATGTGGGATCTTCCCGGACCAGGGCTCGAATCCATGTCCCCTGCATTGGCAGGCGGACTCTTAACCACTGCAACACCAGTGAAGTCCCTACATTTTAATATTATCACCCAGAAAACTAAGCTTTGTCATTATTGTGCTGTTTTAATCATTTTACATATTTGGATTTTTAATTCAAGTTTGAAAAGTTTTTCTCCAGTGATTCCATTTAGTGGCACTCAGTGTTTATTGAGCAAGTGAGGTTGTCATCCCTTCAAAAGAACCAAGTCAGCCTCTCTGTCTGTGTTGGGCTCTGGCCCCTTTGCCTGCTCTCCTTACCATCTCAGGCAAGCTGCTGCTCTCCCTGGCTTCAATTTGCCGGCCTGTGACACAGGGGTAATTTGTAGCCTCCCTCCCACCTGATCACAACCCTTACCCAAGTGCAGGGATGAGTTCCACGTAGTTCCTCTGTAAATAGTTGTAATTTTGGTGCGCCCAAGGGAGGAAGCAAGCTCAGGGTCTTCTTACTCCACCATCTTGACCACACCCATTTCATTTCTTTCGTCATTGTTTTGTAGTTGTCAGCATACAGATCTCACAATTTTTTTGTTAGATTGATGTGTAAATATTTAATTTTTGGGAGCTAAGTGGTATAATTTATTTTTAATTGTTGTTAGTATAGAGATATTAAATTGATTTTTGTATGTTGACCTTATACTGTGTTATCTTGGTAAACTTACTTAATAGTTTTATGGTACAGCCAGTTATTTTTAAGAAATTACAAACTGGGAATAGTTTTACAAGTTCATTTTTGCTGTTTTAGATGAAATGTCAAATCTTAAATCTTGAATGAGATGAATTTTTCTTTTCCGCACTTTTTCTTTAGCAGTGTACATATAATATATACTTATTAGCTTTGTTAGTAGTTAAATATTTGTATGGCCTGGTGATGGAAGCATCAACCAAAAAAGCCTGATTTCAAAGAGGGAGCCTAGTTTGTCTCTTCTTCTGTAATTAAATAATAGTAACACTGGCTAGTTTTATGAAAAATTCTATTTGCAACAGTAAAATCTTGATTTTTTTTAACAGGAAGAAGTACTATTGGGATAGTTAATTTTGTGTTTTTCATATGGCATATTTTTTAGCTATGAATAATTGTTCTATTTCTTCTCTTTTTCTCTTTCTTCTCAGGTATTGGGAGAGTTGCTGCTACATCTTTAGGAAATTTAACTAACCATGGTTCTGAAGATTTACCCCTTCCTCCTGGCTGGTCTGTGGACTGGACAATGAGAGGGAGGAAATATTACATAGATCACAACACAAATACAACTCATTGGAGCCATCCTCTTGAGCGAGAAGGACTTCCTCCAGGATGGGAGCGAGTTGAGTCATCAGAATTTGGAACCTATTATGTAGATCACACAAATAAAAAGGCTCAATATAGGCATCCCTGTGCTCCCAGGTAGACTATCAACTTTATCTTAACTCTTTGTTTTGGGATTGTCTAATGTTAGATTTTGAACTCATATTTTCATCAAAGAGAAAGATGTCCTGAAGTTTGATTTGAAAACTTTATTTTTCACAGCTTATGAGATTTTTTCCTCTGGACTTATATTTAGTAATGAATGACTTTAATAATTAAAAAACAACTTTTTAAACAAACCTCAAAAACAGGATCAATATTCTTATGATCAGATTCTGCTTTAATATGCCAGAATGCTTTTGTTAAAGATACCCAGAAATTAAATAAATAGAATATCTGCCACTTTACATTTAAATTTCTATAAAAAATACACATCTACCTTCTAATGTGTCAGAATATATTTTGAATTATGTTTTGCTGATTTTATTCAATTTACAGATATTTTATGTTTTTTAACTGTTGCCATGCAAGAAAGTGAAAATTATCTATTTTATTTATTTATTTTTGGCTGCAGTGGGTCTTCGTTGCTGTGCGTGGGCTTCCTCTATTTGCAGTGAGCAGGGGCTACTCTTCATTGCACTGTGCAGGCTTCTCATTGTGGTGGCTTCTCTTGTTGTGGCGCACAGGCTTAGTTGCTCCATGGCATGTGGGATCTTCCCGGACCAGGGCTCGAATCCATGTCCCCTGCATTGGCAGGCGGACTCTTAACCACTGCAACACCAGTGAAGTCCCTACATTTTAATATTATCACCCAGAAAACTAAGCTTTGTCATTATTGTGCTGTTTTAATCATTTTACATATTTGGATTTTTAATTCAAGTTTGAAAAGTTTTTCTCCAGTGATTCCATTTAGTGGCACTCAGTGTTTATTGAGCAAGTGAGGTTGTCATCCCTTCAAAAGAACCAAGTCAGCCTCTCTGTCTGTGTTGGGCTCTGGCCCCTTTGCCTGCTCTCCTTACCATCTCAGGCAAGCTGCTGCTCTCCCTGGCTTCAATTTGCCGGCCTGTGACACAGGGGTAATTTGTAGCCTCCCTCCCACCTGATCACAACCCTTACCCAAGTGCAGGGATGAGTTCCACGT
>NW_006771308.1:980709-981017 GCF_000442215.2 Lipotes vexillifer
TGCTGTGTCCCCGGCACCAAACACAGAGACACACACACAGGTAGATGTTTTGTTGAATGAATAAATGATAGAAATGCAAAAAAAAAAAAAACCTAAAAACCCCCAACAAAACGTGGTTACAGCTTGCTGTCACTGGATCTCAGAGGCTTTCTGGTCCATATAACCAGATTTGAGAGTATATTGAGCCTAGTTTTCTGTTTATCGTCATTAATTTTATATTGAATATTATTATAGAATTTTATAGTTTACAAAGCATTTTCACAATTAGTTAATTTGCTTCTCTTAGCAACTCTGTAGACTTTCAGCAG
>NW_006771308.1:981027-1007625 GCF_000442215.2 Lipotes vexillifer
AGGAGAGAATAAACACCTTCCTTAAGCTCAGATAGGTAGTATTAGCATCTGTTTGGTTGTCTGTATTACGCTAATCCTTATACAGAGCTCTTGACATATATTAGGTCATTTAATCCTTAGAAGAGTCATTTTTGGTATGAATTTATTCTGGTTTTACAAATAAAAAGGCTAAGGTTTAGAGAAGTGAAGCAGTTTCGCTTACATTCGTGCAACTTGTAATTGGCCAAACTGAGGTTAACCCGCACTCCCCCCAGGGTGTATCTGACTTCGAAGCCTCAGTTCTTTCCCACCTCCCAGTTCTATCAAGGAACATTTCACTTTGCACCTACTTATGAAAGAAGAGTTGAAGATAAAATTCAGTGCCATTTGCACATTGATCTTTAAATTGTTAACTACAGTCTAATCCAACAGTTACTTTAGTCCTGGTTTGGTATTGGAATGATCTTTCCTGATATACACATAAACCTTTATGTTTGGAGGCAGGCTCTTCCAGTTTTATCTCCAAGATAGGCCATTATGGAATAGGCCATTATGGTCTCCCGGAATTCAGTCTTTAACCTTCAAGTGGGTCAGTGCTTTCCTTAGCATCTTCCCATTAAGAGCCCTTACCCCACCTTGCTGTTCTTTCCTTCCCCCCTCCCCCAACTTATAGGCTGTTAGAACTAATTAAAAGCATGGTCTTTTTTTTTTTTTTTAAGTCTCTGACTTAAAACAGGTTCTATAAACAGGTTCTAATCAACCCTAACTCCCATATGCTCTCTTAAGGTGGTAAAAGTGGAAAGGAAATAGTATAGTTATGTGGATATTTCAAGCACAGTACTCACTCCTACTGTAGTACCTGTTCCAAACCCCCTTTTCAGCCTAAAGGAGAAAGAAAATATCCATTCTTATTTTGAGAAAAATTATCAACTTTTCCAGTATAAATTTATAGCTAATTACTAGTTATTACTAAAATTTGATTCTAGTTTTAAGTCTCTGTATAAAGATTATAACTTAGCTCTGACTTTTTTAATAGCCTTCTTTAAAGTTGCCCTTGAAAAGAATAAATATCAACCAGATGAACTCTCTTAAAAATATGTAAAGATTTAGCTTAGTTTTATATCTATCACTAGTGACATACAAGTATCCAAGAGAAGGTGCATTTTACTTCCCCTATAGTATGGTTTAAAAAAAAGCCTGATCCTTATGTTTTTTAGGTGGTAGAAGTTTGGGCAAGAGGCACATTGAAAAACACTTAAATATTATTCTTATATTTCATGTTTTATTTAGGGCCTTTATCCTAATGAACATTGTTTCTTCTTAGTGTACCTCGGTATGATCAACCTCCTCCTGTCACATACCAGCCACAGCAAACTGAAAGAAATCAGTCCCTTCTGGTACCTGCAAATCCTTATCATACGGCAGAAATTCCTGACTGGCTTCAGGTTTATGCTCGAGCCCCTGTGAAGTAAGTGAATTTACAGCACAAATGTTTGTTGAGTGGTGAGTAGAAAAGCCTGAATGGAGTCTCTGGGCTGCTTAAAGCCCACAGCACCATTTAAAAAAATATATTATTTAAAAGCCCATTGTTAATTAAAGAAGGGATATCACAGCTTAAGAAGTTGAAAAGTCATTGATTAGAAATAGAAGTTTTACAGATATTTATTGAATCTTCACTTTCTATTGTGTGTAGACCTAGGCTATTACAGGGATGCAGTAAAAAGCTTACATTCTCATAGGGGTAGAATAACTTGTAAGTAAGTGATGCAATACTTGTGATAAAAGGAAGGAACCAGGTAAGTCCTAGGTACGTAGGTGAATCAAAGCGGGACACAAGGGTGTTGAGGAAATAGTATGTGTGGTGGCTCAAGTTCTGGGAGGAGATGATCTGTGTTCACTGATACTTTAGCTTTGTTACCCTGGGAAGGGTGCTTAACTTAGTTTCGTTCTCTGAAAATTGGAATAGTAATAGTACCTTCTCTTAAGGTTATTGAGTATTCAATAAAATAATGCATCTAAAATATGTATCACAGTGTCTTGCACATTGAGAGAGCTTAGTAAATGGTTACTGTTATTATTGTGGGTAAAGGTATAGAATAGTGGTTAAGATCAGTCAGGAAGGAAACTGTCTGGAAGGAAAGCGTGATTTCTGTCTCCGTCACCTACTTACCGAATGACCTTGGGCTAGTTATTGAACTTAATTCTAAGTGTTTTTCCTTTACTGAAATACAGGGGATAATAATCTTATCTACTTTACTTGGTGTGGTGAGGCTTAAAAGTGATCATGCTTTTTTTTTCTTAAATATTTATTTATTTTTGGCTGCACCGGGTCTTAGTTGTGGCATGCAGACTCTTAGTTGCAGCATGCATGCAGGTTCTAGTTCCCTGACCAGGGATTGAACCCAGGCCCCCTGCATTGGGACCATGGAGTCCCAGCCACTGGACCACCAGGGAAGTCCGTGTTCGTGCATTTTAAATCAAATGGTACAGTGGCTGACTTGAGTAAGCCCTTAACAATGGTTTCTTATTATTATGAGTGAGCAAGGAAAGCTGCACCAAAAAGGAAAATACATGCAGTAGTCTTTAAAGACGGCTATGAGTTTGCTAGGCTCATTGAGGATATTTGTTGGGTGCCATAGTAGGCACTGTTCTTGGAATATAGTCATGAATAAATGAAATATTTGCCTCAAAGAGCTTCTCTCTTCTGGGAAAACAGAAGTAGGTCCTCAGATCAATAATCCAGTGTGGTAAGGATCAGTGACAGTGGTATATACAAAGTGCTATGATTTCAGAAAAGGGGATGTCTGAAAGTAAATAGTTATTGATAATCCAGTGCTTCCTGTATCATACTGTGCTAAGTTTTTACATATGTTATCTCATATAATCTTCCCAAAACCTATTTTACAGCTGAAAAAAACTCTGCTAAGATCACACAAATATTAAGTGGTAGATTGCAAACCTTTCTCTCTAACTTCAAAGTACATACTCTTAACTTTTGTCATTACTACTTCTTATTTAATAATAATTATCACTTACTGAGTATCTATTAAATTCCTGGTACTTTGCTACGTATTTTACTCATAATAATTGCATGTACAGTACTGTTAACAATTATATAAGGTGACATTTTGTAGCCTTACTCTTAATATTCCATTTGTATTTCAAAAACCAAAACTATCAGCATAAGATAGCCCAAAGAAGAGTTTTTAGAAAGTTTAAGATGATTGTACAATGAATTTAGAATAAAATAATTAAATCTCATAAAGTTACTGGTCATTTACTATGAACTGTTTGTTAATTATTGGCCAACATAGCATTCCCTTACATTCCCTCTGATCTTTTCAGTCTATAAATTCATGGCTGTTGATCTGTGTGGCCTGATGCAGAGAGACAAGATGATATTATGAGGGTTGTAGTCTAAAATCGTCAGGTTTTTTTTTTTCCTAAGTCAAATCTAAGCCTTGTCGGTGTAATTTTTAAAAAGGTTTTAATTATAGATATTATTATACAGAGTATAAACAGTGCTTGTCAGAAGTTTGGTTTTAGTTTATTTGAAATTACGTAGACATTCATCCATAAAATTAAGCATGTCTTGGTGTCTTAGCTAAGCTACAGAAACCTCTTTATCTGATAATATCCATATACTGTAGGAATAGGATGAGGAATGATAGCAGATGGACTTTTCTTCCCTTTTTCCCTCTCTTCTTTCACTCTTGATACCACTTGATCTACTGTCTGTGGCCTTTGTTCATATGCTGATCCTAAGTCATATGTAATATGTGCATGTATTTATATTTCCTTAAGTCTGGAAGAATATGTGCCTGTTAACCTTTGTTATTTCTGGGAGTTGATAAGATTGAGTAGGGTTATTCTTTCTTCTTTATTTTATTTCTACTCTATAGCCGTTGTTAGAAAGAAATAACATAAAAAGCTTTCCTTCTTGGGGGAAAAAGATGGTACTTAAATGGAATTCTTTGCTTCTGATGAAAAGAAATAGACTCCTAAAGATTACAGTCCCTTTCAACTCTGGCTCTGTGAGCTAACTATAGAACTTTAGGAAACTAGCAACTTAAGTTTTTTTCAAATAGATCAGAACTTCTCCCAGAATGGCCCAGTGAGAAAAGAGAGCAAGTACTTCTTTACTGCTTACAACAAGAGGTCTAGGTCTACCTTTTAGTTGATACTCAATTTTTGTCTCTAAAGAGAATTGGAAATGGTTAATATTGTTCTATCAACAGAAGGTGAGTTGTTATCCATGAATTAGATAATGGAGAATCAATTACTTATCCAAAAAATTAGCTTATTTCTTCCTTTTGTTTAACAAACAATTGACATTATCTAGCTTTCTAAAATGCTTTATTTCTATCTCTAGCAGTAACTTACCAAAATTATTTTTGCATATACTTCCAGAACTGACTTAGAACAGATAATGTTCTAAATTTTTATTTATTAATTTTAGTAAAGGTATGTTTCTAAGTTTGCTCTCAAAAGTCTGTAATGTATCATGCACCTGTAAGCAAGCTGAACTATAGGATAAAATTAAAAGATTTAATCTTTAACAGGAAAAAGACCATCAGGAACATGTTTACTTTCCATTATTCCTCATGCCCGCCCCACCCCGCAACACCAGTCCCCAACAGCATTGTGGCACAGACTCTATTTTATCCCTGTGTCTGTGATCCTGCAGTATCACTGCTGATTCACTTCTGGGTGTAGGAGGAAAGGAAGAATGGGCATACTGTTACATAAGACAGGCACAGGGAACTTGGGCTACATTACAATACCCGGGGCTGGAACAGCAGTACTTTTGGCTCCTGAAGGCAGCATCCACTGGAGTGTGAACAAGGTTTTTTGGTAGCATTACAGCAATTGTTGTTTGCTTATATGGGTTATTTATAAGTACTGTTTGAATAGAATACTGCTGTAGGAAAAATATAGCAAGAGAGATGCTATGAGAAAAGGATACTGGAGTAAACAGCCTATTTTCTGAATGATTTACCTGTATATTTAGAGTATAGTGGCTAAGAAGTTAAACTGAAGCAGATTATTTGGCTCCTTAAGAAGAAAAGAATGGGAATTACATACTTTTCTTCAGAAAAGTAAATGGCGGGCATAAGCAGAAGGGAAATCACTATATAGAAACAGCAGGAGCAAGGATTTGGAATGGAAATTGACACATTGCATACTTTTCTCATCTGTGGTTTTCCTTAGAGTACTTTTTCTTCTTCCCAAAGTATTTTCATTAAATATTCTGATTTTCTTGCTTCTACAGAAAATCCTATTCTTGATGCTAAATGCTGTGATTGGGAAGTCAAAATTGTCTGAAGCTTTTTTCTTTTTCCTTTTTTAAAAAAACTTGAATGCTTATACAGAATGATATTCATGTGTTACAAACAAGTTTGATATTTACCAATATTACCATATTCTCCCTTCTTTTCCTTGCTAGAATGTCCCAGATGATAAATGAGCTTTAACGTTCTTATAGTTCACCTGGCATAAATTTAAGTATCTTGAATCAGTAGACATTGCTGAAATGCCCCTTAGCAATGGAATTCAGACTTGGGAAGATTAAGGTTTTTTGTTAGGAGTTATGAATTTGTTTCAAACAAATAATCTTAATTATTTAATAATCTTAAGGTACATGAATGGCAGAGGTTCTAGGAAATACCTTGCAATTGTTTCTTCATGGAGGCTCATTGACTATTTCTTGTAGTATTTCTCCAATATATGTTGGCAAATAGTTGGAGTTTCCCACTAAAGAGAATATAAAGCTTTCTGCCAAGTATATCTTTTAGTAAATTGGCAGTGCTCAGTTAAGTAAATTAGTAAATTTGGGATCCAACAAAATACGTTTACCTTGTGATTTTTGTGTACTGTGCTGTGCTTTTGGTATTCCTGGAACATAACCAGGTTGTTCAGAAATGTATGTCAACATACCAAGCACAGTCTGTAGCTCATACTGGCTGCTCTGTATTTGTTTACTGTTTCCCTTTTTTAAAAAATATTACGTGATCCCCTTGGAATAAGATGGTAAATGAATTACCAAACAAAGGAAATGGGTAGGAAATGTTATAAATGATTATTAAGAATAAATTTACTAGAATTTACAATTAAAGTTCTTCCTATTATGTCTGTTGTGCAATATGATTTGAAAAGTATAACTTTAATATAGGTATATGCCTTGCTCTATAAAAACTTGTTCAAGGGGCTTCCCTGGTGGCGCAGTGGTTGAGAGTCCGCCTGCCGATGCAGGGGACACGGGTTCGCGCCCCGGTCTGGGAAGATCCCACATGCCGCGGAGCGGCTGGGCCCGCGGGCCATGGCCGCTGGGCCTGCGCCTCTGGGGCTCCGCAGTGGGAGAGGCCACAACAGTGAGAGGCCCGCGCACCGCAAAAAAAAAAAAAAACTTGTTCAAGTTTTTTCTCTAGTCTTAGTAGGTATTATCATTCAAAACTATTACTGTGATGTGCCTTAGTCCATATAGTTCTCTGCCTTTCTGACCTTTTAATCACTAAACAATTTTGCAAGAGATATGTATATAGCTTCTTTAGGTTTCATCTATAAAATGAGAAGATTGGAGTAGAGTGCTGTCTTCAGGTCCCTTTCAATTCAAAGTGTAAATTACTGCTTTAGTCGTTTGTTGTATACTTCATCTCAGTATGTGATCTCCTTACCATTGAAGAAGGACTAAACACCTTCTGAACTGTATATAAATAAAAACTCATGTGAGTCCGGCCCCACATTGTGCAGTCTTCTACAGTCTATTTATTCTGTCATTTTGAAAACAGCTTATTCTTTCCTTTCTGCTTGAGTTTTTCTGTATTTTTTGTTGTTTGTTTGTAATATTCTATACTTAACCTCAGGATTATTCAGCCCACAAATGATGGTTCCTTTTCCTCTACCTGTTTAGTTCCTTGTTTGCTGTAGTAAACAGTATGCCTCAAAAAGCTTTATCAACACTAATGACACAGATGATCTTGCCTATTTTTCTATATTCATTGCAGGAACAATGTGGTCTAAAGTATTCTTACCTTCCTGACAATTAACTTTGGATGAACTTATGAATAGCATGGAATATGTTCTTCAGAAATTACAGAACCACAGTGGTTTGAAATCTTCATTATTATCTAGCATTAATATTAGAATAACTGATACATAAAATGAATGGAAATGGGTATTTTTTAACTTAGATTGAAATGAAGTAATATTAGTAGTTTTCTCTTCTCCCTAAAAAATAGTGTATTTAACTAGCAGTTAAAAACTCGGTTATTTTAAATTGAAATTTACCGTTTATTTAGTTATAATAAAATTGAAATTTATAAAAATAGAAGTTTATTGTTATAAATACATATTTATGAATATGTTGTGAACATATGTCTGATTGTGTTTTAAAACAGATATGACCACATTCTGAAGTGGGAACTCTTCCAGCTGGCTGACCTGGATACATACCAGGGAATGCTAAAGTTGCTTTTCATGAAAGAACTGGAACAGATTGTTAAAATGTATGAAGCCTACAGACAGGCTCTTCTCACGGAGTTGGAAAATCGCAAGCAGAGACAGCAGTGGTATGCCCAGCAACATGGCAAGAATTTTTAAGTTAATTTTTTAAAAATAAAATTTAAGTTTTATTATAAGGGCTTTAAAATATTTTCACAGATTAAAAAAAAACTGCAAACAAGTACTTTGGTTAATAAAGGCAGCTTACTTTTTTGGAAATTATAAAATTCTAATTTTACATGTATTTTGTTATTAAAAATATTCTTTTATTGAGGAAAAAAAATGAGTTTAAGAGCCAACATGGCAAACACTTCTAAATGCTGTATATTTGGAAACTGCTTTGAATATTCTCGATGGAGATAAATGCAACAAGAAATGTCATTTAACCAGATATTAAATAGGAAATGATCAGTTGGTAAACTCTCACAGTAGCAGTACCTTTCTTCAAAAAACAGAGAACGAGAGAGATAATCTATGCAGTATTTAAAAAAATACGTTTACTGCTTTAGTGTGGAATATTGTCTGGAATTGGATGGTTTAAATATTACCATTGTATAGGGCAAAACATAAAATGGGATTTGGGACCTTTATTGTGATAAATTTTTATATGTAATGTATGGAGTCACCTTCCCCCCCCCTCCCCCGAATGTAAAGAACCCTTTTAAAACATGTTGAGAAAGTATTTTTTGGTATGAAAGGGTGAAGGGTCTATAATGTTTCAGGAATAAATTTAGGTATAAGGCCTTAGCCTGTGTGGGAAAAGTGTGCACAGCACTCAAGAGTTGCTAACATTACAGTACTTCCTTACTTTGGACCAGGGCTTTTATGGCATTTAGTAACATGGTGCTGATGAGACAGTGGAGGCTTTTCAACAGCATAGCACGTTGCCATCCCAACAGACTGGGTTGAACTGCCAAAAATGACAATCAGGGATTCATTAAGAAATCTTGGTCATTAAATTGATTCTACATATCTTTTATCTTCTAAGAGTTTGTCACAGAACTTTAAAACCCAGTATTTCTCTCCCAGTTTTTTTTCCTTTGGTTTAATAGTTATTAAGACATTGTTCATAATTAGCACAGTACGTTTGATTGCAGGCAAATTTATGGCACGTCTAGCCTATAAATCTCTAGAATTCTGTGAATTTCAAAACTTGTTGAAATAGCTCTTCAGTTATATTTACATGTGTTGTAAATATGTAAATAAATTTTTAGTTTAGGTAATCTTCCAAAATATAAAGCACTCCCAGTTAGATATCAGTGAATCTGAATTATTGATAAAATGTTGAAAATGTTAAATGTTTCATTTTATATAACAAGCTTATTAAATATATTTTTGTGGAAACTAAATGTGTTGCGTTTGAGTCCATGTTTTATGCATAGCACTTATATATATTCGATTTTTCCATTCAGAGGCCCATAGGCAAAGGAAGCAGTATAATGAAAGGGGTATTCCAAAATGAAAATAGACTAGTTGGAATGTTATCAGTGGGAAAAGTTATTTTGCAGGGCATGTGATCAGACTTTCCTAAGATGTGAACTTAAATATCTTATGAACTCTCACACACTCTTCTGTTTTAATCATCATTCTTTACTCCTTACTAAATATTACCATTTTATTTAATTAAAGCCTAGCCATTTCTAAGAAAGTTAGAAATTACTCTGTTTTAGAGCTCCCAGATAAGAGGCATTACTTTTTTTTTCATTACCACAATTTTTTTTCCTCTAGAAAGTAAGCTCAATGAAATTCCACTACAGATTTCAGTAATTATAAAAACAATATAGAATCACTGGTTTAAAAGAATTGGAAGATACCTAAAAGGGCTTAGTGTACATTCCTTAAAATGGAAACCTAAATTTGTAATGGTGTCAACATGAAAGAAAATGCATTTTGAATTTAAAAAAAGAGATAGAAATCGTCATCATTCTATATCATCACCTCCCAAACATTTCCAAATTCAGTTGTTTTTAATATTGGGAACCAGAGTAAACTTTAATAATAGTTCACATGTTAAAAGAATAAACCTATGATGAATACATTTCTTTGTGTACCAAATGAAAAAATATACAATGCAGTGAAACTCAAATACATATACAAAGTGATTTTTTTGTGCATTTTTGATCAAGAGGTTTATATTCTATATTAAATCATGATAGAAAAGCAATATATAGTTTTTGATAAAGCAACTGAAAGCTCTCTTATATGTCTTTTATAATAAGAGCTAATGGTATATGTAAGATGGTATAGATTGAATCAAGCCTATTGAGTTATGATGCTATGTTTTAACAAATGGTTATGTGAAATAATTTAAAAATCCTTCTGTAGAAATTAAATGAGCATATCCAAATGTGGAGTAATATTACTACATGGTTTAACTATAACCCGGTAGTAGAATTTAGTAAATTCAAGCAGAACACATGTACTGTTATCATAAATAGACAAATTCTTTAAATTATAACAGCATATTTGAAGACAAAATCAGGAAACTGTACATGTTAACAAAATAAAACCATGCATACATACATCTGCTTATTAAACACTGAAATAAAGGAACTAAACCATTTTGCAATCTTCAGAGGTGCTTGGTATTTTACCCTGTTCTGATGGAAGCACTTTGAATGTTTGCATGGAGATGTAAAACAATATTTAACTGACAATTTGGTCATGCACACCTGTATTTTTGAAATTTTGGATTAAATTTTCTTCTTTTCTGATTGTTCAGTAGATTCTGACTTTGGTGCAGGAAAAGCTTGATGATACAGATGTCTGTGGGTTGCTGCTGCACTATAAAGCTTGTATAAAGCCTAGAAATAAAAGAATCAAGATTATAAAACATTGTATTAAATACACAGATATAACTTTTTTCCTTCTTAGTGTAATTAGTTTATGGTACGATATCAAATTTGGCATGCTAAATTTGGAATCCTTATATCATTAATCTGTATGAGATATACATTAATAGCTAATATCTTAGAACACAAAAGTATTTTCAGCTGTCCAATGTGTGGGTCGATCTTCATGGTAAATGTTCTATTCTCAGACTGCATTTTCTTTTACCTTTCACACCTTTTGGAGCAGAGTTTCCTAACCACTGTGCCCCAGGGGTGTGCTGAAAACTCATACTGTGAATATTATTAGTTTTAGAGGAATTATAGGAGCTCATAACTTCTGACTGCCAATAGCTACTTTATTATACATAGGTAGACCACTTGCTATTGGAGCTTATTGATAGGTTTTTCAAAAAGGGACCACTTTTATTCTCCATGATTTCCTGGTATGGTCATGCAGATAAGCAGGTGTGTTACCCTCTCCCCTGCCACACCGGGCTCTCTCAAATATGCTCTCTTGCCTTGTTTCCATTAATTAGTTCATATCTTACAAAACGTTATTCAGAAACATTACGTCAGAGAGTCTTCATTAAAACTACCTCTGTCATTGTTGTCTGAGTGTTTGAATCATAGGAATTTTTATTGCTTTATGTGTCCATAAATATTTTTATGTTCTTTTCTTTCCCCTCAGCTAGTGTCTAAGATTCATTACCTCCTCTGACTTTCACATAATGAACACTCAGTTAAGGCCAGTTTATCTGATGTAATTCTGAAGTCTGAAAAAGTCTGAATATTTTTAAAAGTTGGATAAAAGCCTGATATCCTTAAATAGTAATCAATCCCCAGGAAATTCCATTCATTTTTATGTTTTTGAGTCTGCATGGCTACTTTCTTTTGATTTTCTTAAGTCTGAATTGTACTATCATCAATTCTATGAATGCATATTGGTGCAACCTTAGTTCTACTGTATTATGATTCTAACACATTCAGTTTAATCCATGTTCTCTTAAAAGCTTAGATTTTTTTCTTAAGGCTTGATTTACAAAGTTGAAATTTGTTTTTACCTTTTTAGTGAATTTATTTTACTGAATCTTACATGAAATCATTCCTTATGACTTGTAAATATTAAATGTATCCTTGGTATTTGATTGGAGTACATCATCTAGTTATATATAACAGCAGAAACTGAGGAATTATGTGCTATCTCTGTAGTTGCTGAAGATCAGTTTTGCTTCCTGAAGATAATGACCTAAATGATTCCACAGAGATAATTTTTCTTATGTAACAAGTGATTCCTTCTTAGAAGCTTAGATTTCTCCTCAGATACAGAGTTTTGTACATGTGCAGTGGGAGAAATGAACACTGATTTACAGGAAAGTTACACTGCATACTGGTCTGGAGCCTGCTTAAAGTGGTATAGGTAACTCACTCAGAAGCCAAAGTTAAAAACAACTTCTAAAGATTGTAGCTTCATTTACTCTCCAGTAGTTAAGTTTCCTGAAGATTCATAACTGTACTTGTTTCACTCTGCAGTACAGCAAAATGCCCAATGTTGGAGCTTAAGAATTTTGAAAATTTCTAAACATTCAGGAAACCATAAAATATTCATGATAATTCTTATGTTTCATATGCAGATAAAATCATATATCATGTCCAGAATAAGTTAAATATTTTAAAACCATTGCCAAAATTCACAATTAAAATAGTAAATGCTAGAAGAACATAGGAGCTGTAGTCACCAAAGATTTTTTTAATGTACATTGAGATATCCTTTAATGGCTACTTGGTTTATAAAATAAGAATATCATAATGTTTATAAATACATGCTCTTAATTTAAGAAGAAATTTAACTTACCTCATTTGTACTTCCCTGTGGCAAAGGCAGTTTAAAAGGGAGAAAAGAATATATCCTGCTTCATTAATAGCATTATGATAATCAACTTTGTTTACAGTAGTAATTTGTGAGCATTTAAGAACAAATAACCCTGCAGAATTTTTCAGTTTAGATTACGTATTTAATGTGAATCTTTTGAAGAACCCAATTCTATATTCATCACAGGTTTCAGCATCATATTCTAGGTGGGCTTTGGGATTTACCTCAAATACCCTCTCTTCATCTTTTGAGGTTGAAGGGCTATTTGAGGCAGTGGCTCAGAGGATCCAATTGTAATTCATTCTTTTCCCGTAGTGTTACCATTTATTTATCTCATCTAGATTCTTCAAAGACACACGGCAAATCCATCAGTTACAATTCCCTTTTAAAGAGTATGTATAATTACACTCTTAATGCTGGGAGAACTGTAGCTATTACTTGCTACCTGGAGACCATAAATATTCTTAACTCCAAACTTTTATGAAGAATCTCAACTTTAGCTTCACTAAATTCCCCTAAATTTAACTGAAGACACTTCCAGAATGACATAGTGAGTTGATTATTATTCTAGGTGTGTTTATAATTGTCTCCCCTATCCATACTCAATTATTTGAACAGTGGACCATGGTGACCCTGAGTTGGTTAACTGGACCATAAAGGACAACTGATCCATAAGCAGCTGATCCAGAGGTTGACCTGGACTCATGCCAGGGCCTGGTACAAATGTAAAGTTCAAATAGAGACAATCTGAAGTGATCAGATACTGTGTTTAGGGGTTTTACTAAAAGAGACAGTGATATGACTTCAGATGGTGGTTTATATATGCTCCTAACAAAGCCAGTGCTAGTCAAATGATAGGTTGTAAGTACGAGGTAATCAACACATAATCAAATCACAATCAGCTAAATAAAAACTTGTGTTTTCTCACTTAACAGCTTTAACTTTTAGGATAAGAAAAAGTGAAAACACTACCTAATCCACATATGTTTGAAAAATATTGAAATGTTGACTGGAAAACAGTTGTGTAGGACTTTACATGTTATATTATAGTTAGCTGTTTGTATCTGGCCATCTTGACAGATTCTAAAGTTCTTGAAGACCGGGGCCCAAGTCTCCTGTTCACCTGTATATTTACAACATCTAATATAGTGTCTGGAACATAGATAGCATTCAAATGTGTGCTGCATTTAGTTGAAGAGAATTAAGTGTTCCTACCTGGTCCCACAAGGCTGCAGCCACTTGGTCTATTACAGCACCCAGCTCTCGGTATTCTCCAGAGTACCGGATGTATGCCCAGGTGCACAGAGTAATAAGGGTCAGTCCCATTATCATATTGCATAGGCTAGCTATGATGTCCAAACCGATGAATCCAGTCACACCAGCAATCACATATGTGATAAAGATGACAACAAACAGTGTGGCTGGGGTACGAGCTGCATGGAAGATATTTTTGCTGTCATTGTGCTTGATGTACTGGATGTAAAGTTCATCTATTTCACTCTCCAACTGTTGCAGGTAACGCCGGCTAAATTCCTCCCCACCCATCTTCTTCACCCCTCGGAATAGCTTCACAGATTCTTCCTTAAGTTCCAGATGTTTCGTCTGCAGGTCATTAGGGGCCAGAAATGGTTTGTCACCACCACAGATCTGTATCGGATAGAGAAGTATTCACGCAGTGCACACAGTACAACTAGCAAATGTATCACAATTTTGCACTTAGCTAGTTGAATTTGTTAGAACACATTACTAATCAGAAGGAGCCTGCATTATGTTTTGTCAACCCACATCTTTCCATACTCCATTTCTGTCAGGCGGGATTATAAGTGGGACTGGTACTTTATAGGTGGCATATAAAGCCTTTCTTAATTTTTATTCTCTTTTCGACATGGGAAGGAATATCCATGACTTACTCCAATTTCCTCAAGATGAGGAGGTGAACTGCAAACTCAGTTCACTCATAGAATGAATCCAAATTTAAGAAAACTACTTACAGTCAAGTTCCTGTAGGAAATTTATTCTAACTACACTAAACTAATTTTGACCAAATGAAGTTTAATTTAAAACAATGAGCAATGCTATAAAGCCCTAAAGTAAAACTCTGAAAAACATTTCCTTCAGCAGTTTCACTGATTTTTGTTTGGAGCCCATTTGGTATTTTCTTCAAGAGACTAAATGGAAGCATATTAAATGTTCTTGGACCAAATTTTCAACTTTTTTTTTCAAAAGTTACATGGGAAATCTCTGTTACCCATACCATTCACTTCAGTTATTTGTGATTTAATTATATAAAGGAGACTCTCATTCCACTTCCCCTTTAATTATGTTGTAAACACCACTCCATATACTATATTTCTCTTGATTCTAAGACTCTATCAATTTTGGATGCAATTTTGATTTTATAACATTTTCAGTGGAAAGAAAACTCATAACATTAGTAGATACCATAATCATTAGATGCCTCCTAATTCAGAATGTTAAAAAGAGGAAATATAGTACTTAGAAATATTGGTCCTTGCAGTTTATTTTTTTCTAACAGGTTTTTATATTTAAGATAGAAATTGGACTGTGGAATGTAGGGAGGTATAGTGGAGAGGGTAGCATATGTTATTTTAGCCACTAGATCTTATAAGTAGTGGGAACATCTGTACCCCTCCACCCCCACAAAATGCGTTATAAAGAGATAATTCATTTAAAATACATTTAAATTGTGCATACATCATGTTCTCTTCTTGATTTGTTTTTAAAATATTTTAGGAATACCATAAAAATGTGATACACATAGTTTGAGAAAGAATAAGTCAAAGCCACTTCTGCATGTGTATACAGGGTAACTTGGAAGAAAAAAGAATGAGCTCATGGAAGAAATACTGATTTTATTTGAAACATCATTTAAAGGACTTCCCTGGTGGCGCAGTGGTTAAGAATCCGCCTGCCAATGCAGGGGGTGCAGGGGACAAGGGTTCGAGCCCTGGTCCGGGAAGATCCCACATGCTGTGGAGCAACTAAGCCTGTGTGCCACAACTACTGAGCCTACGTGCCACAACTACTGAAGCCCGCGCGCCTAGAGCCCCTGCTCTGCAACAGGAGAAGCCACCGCAGTGAGAAACCTGCACACCAGAACGAAGAGCAGCCCCACTCGACGCAACTAGAGAAAGCCCACACACAGCAACAAAGACCCAATGCAGCCAAAAATCAATCAATCAATTAATTAAAACATCATTTAAAATACTATTTAATTCTTACCTCTTCCATTCTTTTATTGTATGTATCCTTGGCAGTTGCCACAGCTGCTAAATTGTTAGCTTCTGCTGTGGCCTTTGGACAAAGTACAAAATATGATGTAAAATGGAATTCATATTTTATTAAACTTCCACAGGCAGTTTTCATATATGAGCATTATGTGCAAGAAATATGCAAAAACCCAAGGTCATCACATAATTTGAAAAGTGTTGAAATATTTCTACTACATCTTTTAAAATTAGTAAAATTAAAACTTCAAAGTGCATAAAATATAGTTTACTCAATAAACCATAGTTCTAAAATGAATTTTCATTTAGAAGATTATTCCTCTTTATAAATATTTTTAAGCCTTTCACCAAATACGGGGGGGGATCTATAAATCCAAACACATGGGAAATAATATACAGTACATTTTATATATACTAATATATATATATAAATATGTCAACTTTAAGGATTACTGATAGAACAATGTATCACTGATAAAAAGAAACCATCAAGAACTTAAGAAATTTACGAAATAAGTATGGAAAAAGTGAGTTTTTCCTTTTCTAAGTATAGAGGCCACTTGTTTAAAACCTGCTTTTCTACTTCTTGTTACATGTGTGAATCTAAACCACAGTCTGAGTCTTCTCTAAACAAATTTAGTACAAAGACAATGCAGACTTGTATCTCAGCATGCTAAGTGAGGCTGCTATATGTGTGTGTGAAAATGTTTAGATGAACACACAAATGGGTAGTTACTAGAAAAATAATCTTCCAATAAGTCATTCCATCTACTATTTTTATTTGGTGATTTCCAACAGCCAGATTGGAGCATATCGTTAGCTTAGCTTTAGTGACAGTATGTTTTAGAATGTCAAGCCTCCTGATGAATAAATACCTGTAACATGGATTTGGGATGTGGTAATTCTTCACCTTGATATATCTTTATATAAGCCTAAAACAAAAAAGAGAGAAAAAGAAAATAAGAAAAAGACTCATGTTCAAGTAATTGCATTCAATATTTCTCTAAGCCTGTTAAATTGTATTCCTTAGGCCTAAGGTCTTGACGGTTCAAAAAAATAAGGCCTTGATAGTTTAAGGAACTGTTATCTCTTTCTCATACTTTAATTCCCTCTTTCTTAATTCTTGTTCCCTTTTCTGAAAGGTCCTCTTCACACATCTCCACTTGCCAATCCCACCCTTCTTAAAGGCTTAACTCGATACCACCTCCTTTAAAACTTTCTCAGATCCCTCTGCTAGGAGTAACATTTCTTTTTCAGTTACTCACAGGATTTGTACCTGCTGCTGCCACAAGCTTTATGGAACAGATCTGTTCAAGGGCCCTGAGTCTCCCACTAAATTCTAAGCTCCTCCACAGTGTTTTATGCACAGCAAGAATTCAAATTTTAGATAAATAACATGTCATTTATTGCTGAAAGTGGTGAAGGTAAATAATCACACAGGAGATATACAACCACATTTTAAATGATAAAACGTGGATTTTAAAAATTGATATTTTAGTCCTTGGAGCATCAATCTAAAAATTATATCGGTAACCGAAATCTACTATATATGTGTGTTGGTTACAAAAAAAGTGTTGTATTTGGGGATCCCTGAGGTAAATAGGTAAATGCAAATTAAAATAGTTCCACTTCACATTGGCCCTTGGTTCAGAGAGCAGGAAGTGTGGAAGAATTTTCTCCAGTAGGAAGGCAAAGTATAGCCTGTTAGGGAAAATCTTCAGAATGAAGGTAAAATTCAGTATAGGTCATGACTGAAGACTAAGTGGTATGAACCCTGGGAAACACCTCCTCCCCCAAAAAGAGATAGACTTTTCCAACTCCTGGATACATTTATGTTTCAAAATATATTTCCCTCAAGATGAAAGGCGATAGTGAAGTTACCTCAAGGAGTTTTCTCAAAAAATAATTTCAGAAAGCAAGCTCCTCTTGGGAGTCTAACCTTTTTAAAAATCATTTCTGTATATTCCTCATGCCTTTGCCCCTATATTACAAAGTCTGTAATTTTTTGTTGTTTCAAACAGGAACTGCATTCCCAAACATGTCAAATCTAAGTACTCACAAATTCTCTAGGAATGAGAGTGATACCTTGAAGTACTCCACCAGACCTCGGCAGGTGATTTTGTTCCCATTGATCTCTTTAATGTCTAGGCTCTCAGGACTAAGTAGCCAAGGAATGAGTATTTTCAAGTTTTTGATGAATTCTTCATCTATTTCTACAAGTAAAAGCAAATTCATCATTATTTAAAAAATCCTATCCAGTCCTCCATGCCATAAAATAAAATATCCTTTGATTTCCTCTGTTTCTTCCCCAGTGATAAAGCTATTACTTACTTTCCCATCATCTAAATTACTCCCAAAACCCACTTTTCTCAGGGTGAACGATACTCCTCGCCCAAACTCCTATGGCTGATCTTTCTTATCTTCACTCCAATTACTTATTTATCTTGTCTTCCACCTATAAAATAGCTTTCTTGATATTAAATGCTATACAAATGTTTTACACCCCATTCACATAACCAGTTCATGTATTCTGATGCCTTTAAGTCCTGTTCATGGTTCATGGTTTTATATATGTAGGGTCATAAAGGGGGAAAGGGTGGATATTTACTGCTTTATAAGATGTATTCCCTCCCGAAAATGTATCCAAAAGTTGTTCTGTATTTAGTGTGCCCACCTAAGGACAAGTGTATAGAAGTGGGTAAGGTGTAGTAACTACAACTCAAGTTCAAAAAGATAGTGATGCTGCTGCTGCCTCTAGTAGTGAAACGCAGCAACACAAAATAACATTGAAAAAGGCTGGGTTTCCCTGGTGGCGCAGTGGTTGAGAGTCCGCCTGCTGATGCAGGGGACACAGGTTCGTGTCCCGGTCCGGGAAGATCCCACATGCCGCAGAGCGGCTGGGCCCGTGAGCCATGGCCACTGAGCCTGCGCGTCCAGAGCCTGTGCTCCGCAACAGGAGAGGCCACAACAGTGAGAGGCCCGCGTACCGCAAAACAAAACAACAAAAACAAAAACACAAACATTGAAAAAGGCAATGGAGGCCTCTTAGCTAGTGGATCAGAGGTAGTCTGAGTTATTTGGTACAATTGATTGCCCATAACCCATTTTATAGCATTAGGTTCAAACTTAACATTACAGATTTAGCACAGTAATACAGAAAACAGATCTTCAGAGAAGTTTTTTGAACACAGCAATAATTTTTTAAATCATTATTTCAAAACATATAGAAAACTACATAAGAAGCAAGATACGTCCAGAGACTTGGTATCTAAGAAAATGCAGTAACTGCCTATAATTTTTTTAAATCTGAATTTCAGCAGAGTCACTGAGTTTTCAGGCTTTGGGATTGGTGATTTCTGAGGTCTTAAGGATAGATTCAAACCTTATGATTGTGTTTGCATGTTCCCTGCTTGTTATTATGACCCCAACATACACTGAAATACTAGTTTACATAAGAATTTATGGTTCTCCTCTCTTGCTTACTGCTTTTATGACATGTATGAGCATGACACTGGAAATTCTTCCAACTTTTTTGCTTCATGTTTTGTACAGCTTTGAAATTTGTGTCCGTATTTCATGAGGACTTGGACAGGAGTTAATTTTTCTGTTTGCACTGTACCAATTTTTACTGATAATTGTGCTTTGTATTAGTATAGGTTTATTCAAATGTATTTATTATTGTGGTTTGCTTGTAGTTACCAATTTTCACTGAAATACTGGTATTTGTATTATGTTACTATGTTCCTTTGTTGTGTTTTGTTGCCTACTATGTATTCGTATTCACTGATGCTAACAGTTTTCTTTTTTGCTATATGATTTTATGCTGTTTTTCAACATTAGTAGATTACTGTATATCTAGAATATATGAATTCTTCCTGAATTTCTGTATAAAACAAAAAGATTTCTCCTTATAAAACCACTTTAAAATCACCTTCAAAACATGTACTTAAATTCCACTCCCCCCCCAAATTTCCTTATAAAATTGTTAATGGAATAAGATACAACCTGTGTATCTAATGCACCAACAACTGTGTTAATTATCATCAAAGTAACCAGCGTCGCAGCATATATTTGGATTAAAAATGTGTTCTGAAGATAGCATTAGCCACAGTCTATTTCTACAAGTATGCTGAAAGAGTATGTGAGAAACTATCATCAAAGAATTTTTGCACAATTGTTTGTTCAAAGACATTTCTTCCCCAGAGGCAACCACTCAGATGCCAGCCCTCTGGAGAACAGCATGGCCAGCAGACAAGACATCCTGGATAGAAATAACACCACGTTATAAGATTCAGGATGGAAAAATAATGTAGATAGCAGACTTTCAAAACTGCCCAAAGAAACACTGAGGCAAAGCAGAACATTTGGGCACACAGAAGGATTTAGCAGCAGTCCTATAAAGCCTCAATTAAAATGGAAATTTGATGGGCAACTGAAGCTGCCTTTCATTTCTCTTTCTCTCAGGCTAGCCACTTTGGTAAACTCGCAACGTATGGGTAACTGTAAACCAACTGTATGAGTCAATATATGTTTAGACATGTGAGTAAAATTTGATGGAGAACAAATCTATTAAAAAGTACAATTTATATCTGCATGATTTGTCTTAAACTCTCTCCCTGAGTTCTTTCATTGCAAACTGTATCCATTAATTTAAGAACTGTAGCTGTGTACTACAGGAATGAAACAAGGCAGAGTACTTTTTTGTCCCAGTAAAGGACTGTTGTTGAAGGCCTGCTCCTACTCTGCCTGTTTATGGCTCTCCAACCCCAGAGAAGAAAGAAAGGCCTTGTGGGAGCCCTCTCTTTATGTAACTTATTCAAAACACATTGAAGCCATTAGGTAATTGCACAGTATCAAGAGGTCTGTGTGCTCACTAGCGGGTTGGAATTCATAAGTGACAGCGAAATTGTAGGATCCTGGAATCCATGCATTAATATGTGCCTACAGCTGTCTGTTCTGTTGTATAAAGAAGAGACAATTTAAAACATGTATAAAAACAATGCTGATGATCAAGAAATTGGGGGTTCTATTTATGATATTAGCTGCCATAGTGCAATATAAGGTATCTGAGAATAAACGCCATGGATACATGGGGAAAACAATAGGTTTGCTTTTCAAACTTGCCAGTTCCATAAAACTGGACACAATGTTATGTTGTCCTTTTTAAAAGTAATTTCAAAGCCTTTTGAGAACAACTGTGCTTCAAAGCTTGTTATGTCACTGTCTCATCACCCCTGGCACAATGCAGAAAGACCATAGTAAATTAAGCAAATGTCCGAACTCAGTGGTGTACTAGCATTCAATGCTAGGCTTACAAGTAAAAAAGTCAGAAATGTCTTTGTACCACCTTGTATCAACTGCAAAGCAAATATCTAAAGACCTGGTGATTATTAGGCAAGATTAACTTCTGCTTCTGCAGACCCCTGCCTCCACCTCCCACTGCCCCCACCCCCCCGTTGTTTTTTTTTTAACAATTTGAGTTGCTTTGGAATCTTTAAACATTAGTCATGCCTCTGTTTAAGAGATAATTACATGCTGTTAGTTTGAAAAACACTCTGGTGCTTTTGGTTTTTTAAGAAACTGGTCCTCATCCAGAAGAGGATTTCATTATTACTGACGTTTTTAATGATGTATAATTAAATTCTTTAGCAGCAGTTTTAAAGAGCTTCACTTCAGTACTACGCAATATTTCTATCTCTAATTATATAACTTAATACAAACATTCCAATAATATAGGCATCTATTTTCCTTTTTCATGTAAATAAGGAAAATTAAAAAGGAAGATATTAAGGAGCATTTCTCAATACAGAGGTGAGCAGGAACCTAGGAGAAAGGGCGAGGGTTACTGCCTCCCAGGTGAATGCAGGATTTAGCCTATTTTCTCAGTGTACGTATTCAGTACCCATAGAATCCCATAGTTCACCAAGGAGGTACTCTAGCCTGAGCCCGGGATTCCCAATCCTCCTGAAAATTTCCAATCATCAGCCTCACATCAGTGGATAAACGAAACTAGCAGCCATAAACCCAACGGATAAAATGACATTTTTGTAATCAGACTAAGTGACATAAACAAATACATTAAAAGACAGACAGACCTTTCAGTTTTCCATCAAAGTTTGGATTGGTAGCTACTTTTAAGCCAGGATGAGGTAGCAGAAAACAGGAAATTTTGGTGAAACAGGAATGGATGTGTTTTCGAACATTCTGCAGTTCTTCATGCTGGTTCCCCGAGACCTGCAGTAAATCATTCTGAAGTTTAAACTACTTTCAACACAAATTGAACTCCAAAAGAATTCTGCGGTATTTATATTTGCTGTGTCTGTCTGGTCACAATGATAAAAAAAAAATGACATGACTGGGCTGATACTAAATAAGGAAAAGTTTGGGGTGAATTTGCCACATGGCCATATCTAAGTATAGCATACATATGGCATTATTATTACAATTAACAAACGTCTACTCTTACGCTAACTTAGATGGGCCTTCCCATTTTTTGGTATAAATTAGTGGGGTTTTACTCTAGCTAGTTCCTACAAATTCAAATTTTAATTCAAAGTACTCACAAGAGACATGAGTAGATCATAAAATATTCCTACCTTCTTTTCAGGAGGTACTCAAGACAGCCTCTTGTCACCTGGTAGGTATACATTTAAATTCTAGAAAGGCATCTGGATATTTGGATGTTTACTTAAAAACTAAACTGCCCCCTTTTTTCATATGTATTTGACATTTAACAGTACAAACTACCCTAAAAGTAACCATAACTTAAAAAGGTAAGCTTAGAGATCCTGATTATCGAGGAAGATTTTTTAATCTTCTTTATTTTTTCTGATTACTCAGTAGGTATTTTGGGAGATATCTGTTTAGTGTAAATAATTCATTCAGTATTGAACTATCATGACACAGCAAGTGGAAAGCCTCCTAATATCACCTTCTGTGAACTACTAGCAAAATGTCCTAAGATTGACTTTGGGGATTTCAAAAATTAAATATTTCTGTTAAATTGACTTTAAACCTCTACTAAAACACGAATCCAGATATTTGTACTGTCAGTCTTGAACAGATTTAATTCTTCAAATTAAAAGTTTTATCTTTAGGAATAAATCATGGCTTTATAGATATTTACAAAAGAACTCTTTTTCTGTATCATAATTATTGATAATGTTTACAGTTTGTAACTCTGACATTATTTTAAGTATCAAACCGTAGTTTGTTCATAGAGATACTATGAAGGTCAAATGAGACTGTGGCTACTGAGTATCTATTCAGCAAATCATTCAAAAATAATTTAGGTTACTATTGGCAAAATTTCATGCATCTAAATAGTTAACAAACCTTGAGGCGTTTTTCCAAGAATTTGGAGCCACCGTCAGCTCCATACGAAAATTCGTATGGGAAACTCCAGTCTCGAACAAGAAATATCAGACTCTAAGAAACAATAAGAAGAAAAGATTGTTAAAGGAACCCTAAATTTCCTCCCTCTGTTTTTTATTGAAATATATTAGATATTATTGTCATTTGAATAGTGTTCTTCTCCACATAATGTAATTAATAAGCAAACATAAAACCTAAGGAAGTTGTTTCTGAGCAATCTCCCCGCTCTGAGATCATCCTCCCTGTTTCCACTGAATATGAACAGAAAGCTGCTCCCAAACTGATTATTAAAGTTACATAGTGCCATTCAGCCAGTTTGGGGCATGTCTGTCAGTTTTCAGGAAGCTGTTTATGAAGATTCAAGTTTTATTTGAGGAAAGTTTTCTCCTTTCATCTGTCTAAATATTTTTCCTCTATTACATTGGTTCCACTCTCTTCTGCAGGGGCTCTCATTATGCATATCTGGTAGGCAGAGGGGTGAGAATCCAGGTTTTGCGGGGCCCTGAAGGTTATACAATCTGCGGAGGGGGGAGGGCTCAATAGGAAAAAGGTACAAAAATGGGCTTGAAAGTTAATATTTATTTAGAGTAAGATACCTCTGTAATACTTTTTTTCCCCCAGTTTTCAGCTGCAAATGCTTTGATCACTTCTTCATATGATAGTTTTGAAATATTTTCTGTTGGAAAGCTAATTCAGTCTTTCCTCTAACAAGGCCAAAACTTTTTATTATAAAAATGTTTTTAGGGCTTCCCTGGTGGTGCAGTGGTTGAGAGTCCGCCTGCCGATGCAGGGGACACGGGTTCGTGCCCCGGTCTGGGAGGATCCCACATGCCACAGAGCGGCTGTGCTCCTGAGCCATGGCCGCTGAGCCTGCGTGTCCGGAGCCTGTTGCTCCGCAACGGGAGAGGCCACAACAGTGAGAGGCCCACGTACCACAAAAAAAAAAAAAAAAAAAGTTTTTATTATTAATAGTTTAGAAATATTTCAGCTTCACAATTTGTTATTTGTAATATCATATACATTTTTAGTTTCTTCATCTGTCAAACAGAAATAATAATGGAACATGTCTCACAGGAATACTAAATTAGATAATATATATAAGACATTTTGAACAGCGCCTGGCACCTAATGCTATGTTAGCTATTTGATTTTGATTTCAATGGCCACATAATATTTTCGTACACAGATAGGCCATAGTTTATTTTGCCATTCTCCTAGATGTCTTCCAGTTTTTCTATTATTCTAAGAAATACATTGATAAACATTCTTGAAGCTGAATATTTGTTCACATCCAGAAGGATTTCATCAGGAACTGTTTCCCAAATTAGAGTAACCATTAGAATCATTCGAGAGGCTTCTAAAAGTACAGAATTCTTGGGTCCCACCCCATACCTACTGAAACCAAAGTAAGAGTAGCGTTCATTTATTGAGTGCCTATTATAAGCCAACCACAATACCAGAATTATATACATGGTATTTCATGTACTCCTGCAACAGCCCCAAGAGAGGTTATAATTTACTATTCACCTTAAAAGAGATATATAAAGATCACCTGCACCCTCACCTGACATTAAGTAATATGCCCAAAGCCACACAGCCAGAATGGAAGAGTTGGCATTTAAACTGGGGACTTATTCAAAATCCCTGCTGCACTGCCTCAAAGTTAAGTATAAAACATATAGTTTACAATCTGAGGCATTAAAGCACTCTTTTATAAGTTAGATTAAGTTATACTTCAAATTTTAGTTTCTGAAAAAACGTAGGAAGTTGAGAAAAAGTAAGAATATTTAATGAAATTAGCTATCTTTAAATATTCTAAGAGTTTACATCTTTGGGTTTCTAATTGAAGCTTTTAGTCTTCCCCATTAAAATTTATTATCTCTTTTAAGCTATAGGATCCTTTTTCATCCCTTTTTTCCCTTTACAGTTTATCTGTTGAAGAACCTAGGAATTTGACATGTAGAGATTCCCACAATCTGGACCTTGCTGACTGCATATTCATGGGGCAGTTCAACATGTTCTTTTGTCCTATGGATTTCCTGCAAATTGGCAGCTGGATGCAGAGGCTTGATCTGACTCCCGTTTTATTAACACTCTGCTATAGGAAGCAGAGTGTTCTTTTATTAGGAGGCACATAGTATATGATTATTTCTCCTTTGGTGAAGTTATGTCATCTTTGCTTAACTGAAGCTCATTCTTCAGTAGATTTCTCATTAAGGGCTCATGGAAACAACATTCTTTGTGTTCTTACACGTTGATAACAGTTTGTGGCCTTTATAAGTGAAAGTCAGTTTTGCTGGATATAAAATCCTTGGCTCACATTTTCTTACCTTAAACAGGGACACTTCTTAGTTTGCATTATGGATATTTCTTGTTTCACTACAGTGGAAGCCCGACCCCCCCACCTCTCTCTCTCTCCCTCTCCCTCTCCCTCTCCCTCTCTCTCCCTCTCCCTCTCTCTCTCTCTCTCTCTCTCTCTCTCTCGTGTGTGTGTGTGTGTGTGTGTGTGTGTGTGTGTGTGTGTGTGTTCTGTGAATTCTTGTGGGGAGAGCAGAGGTTCTTGTGGAGAGGAGACTTTTAAAACACCTATATACACTATCTTTAAATAGTTCACTATCTTTAGATAGATGGCCATTCTTTTGTCAAAATATGATAATTTGTATTTAGAACACTTCTACCTAAAACATGCATTTTGAAAACAGAGGTTAGCTAAGAAGCAACTTTTGCGAAATAGAGGCTCATGAACCAGGATAAATGAAACCAACTATGTGGATTTGGCAATTTTCACATTTTTCTTGGAGCGTTTAGTCTCATTTCTTGGTCTTTTTCACTGGGCATCTTCCCAAGTCAACATAATGAGGACCATGTGTAGAACAGGATCAAAGATGAAGTCTTATTTTCTTAATAAGCAATCTATATTCTATCTCCCTATAGTGTCAAATTCCAAGTTCTCTGCCTAATGGTCCCATCCAGTGACGTGCTGGTGTAAACTGGCTCTCCAGCAGCAGCAACATGCCTTGATTTGTAGCATTTGACAATTTCTGTTGTGCAAACCTGCCTACCATGGTTGATGTCAAGCTACTAACAGTTTAATACTTGGCTTATATAATTCCTGAATATTTACTAGTTAGCTCTCAAAGTGGTATGAGCCAGCTACAGAACCACCACTGGCCCCATCCCCTCCCAAAATAATTTGTATGCTTTACATTTATCCTGTATGGAATGTTATGAATCTCAGTTCTTATTTCAAAAGCCATCCATTTTTCCACACTGCTGGATTTTGATTTGTTCATACATATAGGTAGAGATAAAAAATCAAGAATACAAATTACCATAATTTGCTCAGATAAGAATATCTGAAGTCATACTTTTTAAAATAAATTAAATCCAGTCAGGCAACTGGGGCAAATGATGGACCTACACCATGCGTATCCTACAAATGATCATATTTTTTAAATCATGAAAAACATCGTAACCTTTGTTTATTTCCCTTTGGAGACCATAGCCTTTAGGAAATTATTCAAAAGGAGTGCTATAGCACTACTATTAGTAGTAATGAAAATGGAAAAAAAAAACCCAAATGCTTAACAATTAATTGGGAATGGCTACACAAATTATGGCATGTTAATACATTACATAGCTATTAATATTAAAAATGTGCAATATATCAATACATGTGTTGATTATGTCAGTATAAAAAAGCCATGTGGGGGCTTCCCTGGTGGCACGGTGGTTGAGAGTCCGCCTGCTGATGCAGGGGACGCGGGTTCGTGCCCCGGTCTGGGAAGATCCCACA
>NW_006771308.1:1007757-1016304 GCF_000442215.2 Lipotes vexillifer
TGCGCGTCCGGAGCCTGTGTTCCGCAACGGGAGAGGCCACAACGGTGAAAGGCCCGCGTACCGCAAAAAAAAAACAAAAAAAACCACAACTATATAAAACAATGTTATTTGAATTATAATGCTAAATTTATGTGCACATCCATTATAAATACATGAAAATACTCCCAAACTCCCAGGAAAAAACTCTTGTAGAGTCATGTAGCCAGTAAATACCTGAACTGGTTGTAACCTGTTTAATCAATCAATTTCAGTTTTAATTTCAGTTTCCGGTAATAAGTAAATACTATAACTTGTTTTAAACCCATCTAATTAAGTAACAACTCACTTCAATCAACAGCCCACTGAAAGCCAACCAGTGACAGCTTCATACTTTAAAACTCAGTCAAGTGCAGAAGACTCGCTCCAGAAAACTGACTGAGGCTGGTGTCAACCCGTTTGTCACCTCTATAACCAACACGAAACATGCTTCTGTGTACGACAAAAAATCATTCAAAAACTGATGTCAACCCATTCCTGTTTCTTTAAACCATGAAAATCCAAAACAAACAAGCCCCTAAATCCTGCATATAATCGTTAGTTTGTTATGCTCAATGCCACTGTGCCTCACAAGCATAACTCTTTTACTTAACTCGCCAATAATTCAGCTTTGGTTTTTGTATCAGATTTTGAGTGAGGGTCTCATCCTCTGGCAATTTTAGAAGTCCCACTGAGACAGTTTTAAGTGCCCTCACTTGGCAGCTTTCCCTATGACCCTCAGACTAACATGTGCATTCTCCCTGTCCTTTGTTCCCAAATTTCATTTGTCCTTCGAATTTACTTGCAGGTGAATTTATCTCAACAACGATCTGATCTGAGTTCTGATTTGTTTCACTGAGCTCTTGTTGCTAATCTGTTATCCTAGGATTTTTGTTATAAAGACTCAGTGGGTCTTTATATGGGTCATTAATTCTAAGTCTTTGTTTAACCTTTAGCTTTGGAAGTATACTCATTTTATCAATAATTATACCTAATTTCTGTATAAGGTTATTAGAACTTTTGGTTTAGAGGTATACTATTTAGGAAATATTTTTGCCATTAATCTCTGTTTATGGTTTTGCTGCTTGCTTTACCTTCTTTTGTTTGAAAATTTGTACAAAGTCTTGTCTCATGTATTTTATCTTGAATTGCCTTTTGTCACTGAATGTACAAGGAAGTACTCTATAAAGGACAGATAGAGGCAAAGGCCTAAAAAGTCCCCAGATTAATCAGGATGCCCCATAGACTAATGGCTGGAGGTCGGTTAAACTAGCAACAAATTTATGCAAAAATAATTAGTCAAATTTTGCCTTGGGTCCTCTAACAAAGCTTTCAAGAGGACCCTCTCACTCTTGTCAATTTGCGAGTCTCTGTTTACTCCATAATTCAGGATCAATGATTGTCAGATCATTGATCAGACAGCACTGTTCTAACCTCTCATTGCTTGAGGAACCAGATGCTTTTCATAAACACACAATTTGACCAACTTGTTTGTTACAGGCTTGTATATATCAAAGCTGCAACCTCCTCCTGGAAGAATTTCTGCTTCCTATTTGCATTGCATTATAAGCCTAATATTTGCACTTACAATAATAAATGATCTTCTAAAAAATTTAGAATAACATTGTGTTGAGCTTTGGACATGTCAAAATAAACAATTAATACAGTTTAGAGGTGCTCTATAAAAATGAAGAGAAAATATCAAACACTCATTAGTTAGCTTCTTTGATTAGTAAACTGAGGCCTCAAAACAAACTGTTGACTCCTAAATAACCTGTTTGATTCTCTAACTTTCTGAAATTACCCTCCCGTATCTCTCTCTACTCAGTTTTGTCTTCACCAATCACTTCACCCCTTCAATTCCTTCTGCTCCTTCCCCTGACCTCCTAAACCATTTCCTAAGGAATTTTTGCAGGAAAAAAAGTAGTCACATTGCCCCGAACTACTTAAAATTGCTAGACCAGAAGGCTGTTGTAAAGAAGCTGAATTTAAACCCTGGTCTAGAGTTCAGTTTTAAGGAATTTCTTTTAGCCCAGGAAGACAGAAATTTGCTGCAGAATTCAGGATTTTGTTACTTACTGTCCTGAACTATCAGTTATTTTCCAACTAGTTCACTTAATTGTTAGTCCCTCAGGTGGGAAAAAACGGTTAAAAGCAGTAGGGTAAGAAGACCAGAAGGACATTTAAATAACTCAGGTCATTACAAAAAAAATTAAAAATTTTAATAGTCTTTCAAGGGCAAGAAAAATAGAAAAAACACCACACAAGGCCATTTCAGAAGACTTTCTCTTCAAGATGAATTGGACATAGATTCAATATTGTGAACAATATAAGAATGAATCAATAGGAAACTTTAAAAATAGACTTCAGGAGATTTTCAAACAATACTCTGGGTACCTAAATAGTCAAAGTAAAGGGAACCTTGTCTTCTCTTTCTAAAATGTGCTCAGACATAAAATACAGGAATCAGAAAAAAACTTGAATGAGAAATTATCAACTTAGAAATTTCCAATTTATGGGTGGCTTTTCAGAGGGGCTTGGATAGTTAACAAGGTAGAAATAAAAAAATTTGTGGCCCTCCAGATAAAAACGACCAAAATATCCTCTGTTTCCTAAGACTCAGGGAGCCTATCCATAAGGACAGCTATAGATATTGCAAGCAGAAAATCCACTGGAAGAAACAAAGTTTCATATTAGCTAAAGATACCTACAGTGTGTACGATTCAGAAAGAAACTGAAGAATCTCTTTGAGTAAAAGTCTCTAAGGATATAGACAGAAAAATTAGAGAAGACTCTATAAGAGTCCAGATTAACCCCTTTCAAATTATCATAAATCTTTCTTTTTTATATACACAAAAAGATTAGGTCATGGCAGGTATTAAATCAGCAACACGGTCAACATCAAAGACTCATTGCCTTTTATGGCCTATTCCTTGTTTCTGTAGCCAAGGCTTATCCTCTTTGCCTCAGAGCAGTTGCAGCCTTGTTAATTACTTGAAGCATCTACAAACTGTACTAGGACCACCTTTAAATCTGATGGTACAACATACAATCACTATTGCTAACTGAAAACACCTCAGTTTTTTCTGTTCGTCTCAACTAATGAAATGTGTTTTTTTTTTTTTTTTGGGTATTACCATCCATTGATTTAATACTTTCAATTCAGAAACTCTACTAACTTTATCCACTGAAAAATAATTTCATGATGGTGTTTCTGCAGTTCAAGAAGGGCCATGGCACCTAGTATAAATATTTTGGACACTCTCACACCAATTTATGACTTACTCTTTCTTAAAAATGTAAAGAGGTAACACTAGGCTGGATACATAATAGCACACCAAATCCTGAATCCAGGTATTCCAATTTTGAGTCCAATGAGTTTACTTGTATAAAAACTATATACAATCCTAAACATGCATATAACACCATAATCAGCAAACATTAATTGGACATCTGCTGTATGAAAGGTAGGTGCTCTAGACTAAAAAAATGTAAACTACAAAGCTCCTGTTCTTAAGATATTTATAATTTAGTTAGTGGGATGGGATGTGCACATTCAAATATAAGACCACAAGCTATAGCTCAATAAGTGCCTAGGATTAGGAGGAGGAAGAGAGACATTAAGGGGTGGTGGTGAAGTGCAAGGGCTTTGAGCCTGTGGCCTAGGTTGAAGGCCAGCTCTGCAACTTAAGGGTACATGTGACCAAGGACAAGTTTCTTAATTACTTTAAGCCCTGGTGTTTCCTCATCAGTTACAAAACAGAAAGAAAAGAATAAAAGGGAGTAACAACATTACTTATTTTATATAACTATAATGAACATTCATTTGAATCATGTAAGAAACGTATTTAGGGCTTCCCTGGTGGCGCAGTGGTTGAGAGTTCGCCTGCCGAAGCAGGGGACACGTGTTCGTGCCCTGGTCCGGGAAGATCCCACATGCCGTGGAGCGGCTGGGCCCGTGAGCCATGGCCGCTGAGCCTGCGCATCCGGAGTCTGTGCTCCGCAACGGGAGAGGCCCGCGTATCGCAAAAAAAATAATAATAATAATAAATAATGCTATGGGAGAAAACTGGGATGAATTAATCCAGGAGATGGAGTAGTTAATACTGAGGAGATGAAAGAGAAGAGAATAAATGTAATTAGTCCTAAAACATATGCTCAAGAATCTTTCATTCTTGAGCATAGGCTTCTAAGAGAAGGGAATTCAAGTTTGTGTGCAAGAAAATTTTTTTAGGGTTTATTCTTCTTTCTATTACAGACAAATCTTAATTTACTAACTACCTGTGCATAGAACTGTACATAGAAATGGTATCCTATCTCTCTGCTACCAGAACCTCCCCTACCATAGATGTCCTCTGCTGGGGTGTGCCCAGTTGCTAATTCAGTCCCCAAATATCATGTATTTAAGAATGACCTGGCGAGGGGCTTCCCTGGTGGCGCAGTGGTTAAGAATCCGCCTGCCCATGCAGGGGACACGGGTTTGAGCCCTGGTCCGGGAAGACCCCACATGCCGTGGAGCAACTAAGCCCGTGTGCCACAACTACTGAGCCTGTGCTCTAGAGCCTGTAAGCCACAACTATTGAGCCCACGTGCCACAACTACTGAAGCCCACGTGCCACAACTACTGAAGCCCATGTGCCTAGAGCCCGTGCTCCGCAACAACAGAAGCCACCGCAATGAGAAGCCCATGCACCGCAACAAAGAGTAGCCCCCGCTTGCTGCAACTGGAGAATGCCCGTGCGCACCAACAAAGACACAACACAGACAAAAATAAAAATAAAATAAATTAATTAAAAAAAAAAAAAAGAATGACCTGGCGAGTACTGATTCCCTGGTCCCAACACAAGGATTTGATTCAAAAGAACTGGGATACAGCTCAGAAATCTAACTAATAAGCTCACCAGGTAACTCCAATCTAGGTGCTTATAAAATCTTGCTCTGTGTCTAACACCAAGGCTGCTGATCTCATTAAAAGCCATCTCTTCTGTGTTAGCACACAACCTAAATACTGACAGCAGTCTTACCAACCTATCTCAGGGCTCCATGCCTCAGAGAGGTCCAGGAATTACTGGATATATTCAAGGCTCTGGCTTAAAGGGACCAGGATTGAGGAATAGGACCAGGATTGAGGAATATTGTGGCTAGTATTTAAACTTACTAGAGATTAAATAGGCTTTTGTAGACTGGCTTATAAAGATACCCACCATACAGAAATACCACTGGGAAATGTACTGACATCTAAAAAATTGGTTCAAGTGAAGCTTGAGAATATACTTCAGTAAATTGGGGGATGTAGCCTATATAATTAGAGGACATGAAATGGTTAAAGAGTAAACTCCTGGACTCCTATAGCCAAAAGGCACATTTAATGACATAAAGGCTTCTTAGACTCCACTTTCCAGCATATTGGGGAATCCTTTTCAGCTCAGGCCCAACAGCAAACTTACTGTTATCACCGCAGTATAGAACAAGTGGAAACCCTCTCCACTACGTCAGCCCAGCAGAGTTGAGAGAACATGAATGACAAGCACACAAAGAGAAAGCTGTAGAGCCACGCAATGGAAAATGAGGCTTTCCCAGGGTAAGAAGTAACTAATGGCTGACCATTTAGCACAGAGCATTACAGGAAGACAGTCTTGCTTGGTGTTGAAAAACAGTCTGTAAATGAAACAGTTCATTTAAAGTGCACTTCAAATAAGGTCTAACAACCTGAAAAACTCCTAATAAGGATTTTGTAATAAGTAATAAGGATTTTGACACAAGGATGTAATCATCTCACTGCAGAGCTATGTGGGGCCTTATGACCAAGGAAGAAAAATTCATGGACCCAAATAGAGACAAATCTCCTACCACACCTGATGAGATATTTTCACCAGGTCCTTAGAGCAAATTGGAAATTATTACCTAAAGTCCTTGTCAAATATGTATGGGTATTACATGTTTAAATTAATGGAAATGTATTCATTCTCAACCAAACCTCTTGATGTCCTAAGGTAGAGATGCTAAAGAACCTAGTTATTTTTAAAGAATAGTTATATTAATGAAGTAGCTCCTACTGGATCATTATACTTAAGATTCAAGTGCTCATAGTGAGCAAACCAAGTGAGAAAATAAGTAATGTCACTCAGAGGATGCTATATTATGTCTTAATTTGGATTATACTTCTGGAGTGTAGTTTACAGCTGGCTTTCATAGGCTCGCAAGGAAGACATTACAGTTTGAGGAATTTTATAAATCAGGTTTGTAAACAAGTTATATAGCATGTTGGTAGCTTGAAACTGGCCACAGTAAAAGTATTTACACCACAGAAATCAGCAAATGCTACAAATCAGACCCACCTCCCCTGCTTCCCTAGCCAGTTGTAAACATTAACCACCACACCACTGGCTAAACTTAACACTTCACAACTGCTTTTAAACTGAATTCACTTAGCTTTTAGTTCTCTTTTTTAAAATATAGTTTTAAAATACAATTACAGATATTTTGTTTGCTTGGTATAAATTGGCTTTTGGTTTAAGAATCCAATTAATCTGTTAATTCAGCTATTCATTTCATTGGCTAATTGCCCTCACTTTTGCTGCCTGAGACATATCTTGTTTATTATTTATAATTTCACTCTGTTTCAGAGTTAAGAATTCTTCTATTTTAAATTTGTTAAATTTAGTTTTAGTAAAAATTATTATTTTAAAAATATTTTTGCCCCTTACTTCATTTTCTCAGGCAGTATTTAAAATTTCTCCACAATTTTATCCAAATAAATAAAACTATCTTCTCAGATAGATGAAGAGGGTAGAAAGTGACCTGCTAAAAGAACTGCTGAAATTAATTAAACTTTTATTTAAAAGTTATTTTATTTTGGAATTTTTTTCTGTGTTTTTTCTAATTTAAATGTGAATTATTTTGCTGTTATCTTAAATGTTGTTTTGAGATTTAAGTATACTTGCATTTTGTCTTTTAATTTCACGATGTGTAGTATTTTTGTCTTGAATTTGGTTGCTTTAATTTTAAATATTATTTTTTTAAATAAATGTATTTATTTTTGACTGTGTTGGGTCTTTGTTGCTGCGCACGGGGCTTTCTCAGTTGTGGCGAGCGGGGGCTACTATTTGTTGCAGTGCGTGGGCTTCTCGTTGTAGCGGCTTCTTTTGTTGTGGCGCATGGGCTCTAGAGCGCAGGCTCAGTAGTTGTGGCGCACGGGCTTAGTTGCTCCGTGGCATGTGGGATCCTCCCTGACCAGGGATCGAACCCGTGTCCCCTGCGTTGGCAGGCGGATTCTTAACCACTGCGTCACCAGGGAAGTCCCTTAGATATTATTAAAGTAGCTTTGGAAGCTACTTTTGCTACTTAATGAGTTTCTCATTTCAATTTCAGATACTTAGATTTATAAGTCCAAACCTGTTCAGGAGTCACTGTTGACTCATTCAGTCAAAACTTCTTCTTTTCATTGACATTTGTAACGCTAACAGTTTACCAACAAGTAGTGACCTCTTAAAGTTTTTTCTATTGTTTTCAGTTTGTTGTTTTTTGTTAGTTAGTTTAGTTTAGTTTTGTTTTACCAAAGGCCTGTTTGCCTGCCTATCTATCCATCTATCTATCAACAGAGCACTGGTTTGTCTCTTTTGGTTTTAGTTTATCTAGCAAAGTATAAGAAGCAGTGACATCTGCTGGTAAGACTGAAAACTCCTTTCCAGAATTTACTACAGAGTTACCCAATCTATGTCAATGAGTCCTGAGGTAGCAAGTTCAGAAAAGAGAAAAGTCAAAGCAAATAGCCTAATCACTATACAACACTTCAACTATCAACATGATGAATGATTTCTAAAAAAGACAACAGAGTCTAACGGGTATTGTAAACCACACAGAAGATTGTACGCAGGGACTTATTTCATTCTATATCAACTCCTCTCCCCACCTGCTTCGCCAGATCTGAGAGGAGAGATTCATACTCCTTCAGTCACAGCACACCAACATCTCTCCATGCAAAGGTCCCTTTCTTGTTTTACTTTATCATATTTTTTCCCAGACTCCCATTCCTCAACTGTCTGCTCTCAACCACACTTACTCTAACATATATTATTTTGTGTATGTAGAAGTTTTAAAATCACAGATAGTATCATGCTACAGAACTCAAACTTTTTCCCTACTTAATTCAGTATTAATTTTAACACTTTACTCATGCCACTCTATACTTTGGGTTCATTGCCTTTGGATGTTGCAAAATATTGCAGAGTATGCTTTTCACCCTATTTTATGTATCTGTTCTTCTAGTGATGGACACCTAAGTTGCCTACAACTTCCTGCTACTACAACTCTATCAGTGCTACAGTGAGTATCCTTATATATTTGCCCTGCTCCACAGAATGGCTGCTCCAATCCACACTTTAACCAACAGGGCTTGAGTGTTCCCATTTACCCAAATCCTAGCAATCATTTCATATTTATCCCCATGTTCTACTTTTTGCCTATCTAATGAGTATAAAGTGGTATCTCATTGTTTTAATCTTTTTTTTTTTTTTTTTTTTTTTTTTTTTT
>NW_006771308.1:1016433-1053802 GCF_000442215.2 Lipotes vexillifer
GCAGGCGGACTCTCAACCACTGCACCACCAGGGAAGCCCTGTTTTAATCTTTAACTGATTATCAATAAGACTTAACATCCCTTAGAAAATGTGTTAGTCATTCAGGTTTCCTTTCTGTTAATTGTCTATACATCCATTGCCTAATTTTTTTTATTAAGTTCAGTTTATCACTTGTGAATGGCTTGGGATTTTTTTAAGACCTTCTTTTAGAGCAGTAAAACTGAGAGGAAGGTACAAAGATTTGCTATATATATATACCACCTGCCCCGACACATGCATAGCCTCTCCCACTATCAACATCACTAGCCAGAATGGTATATATTTTTTTAAGCAAGAATGAACCTACATTGACATCATAGTCACTCAAAGTCCATAGTTTATCTTAGGGTTCACTCTTAGTGCTGTACATTCTATGGGTTAGGACAAATGTATAATGACATATATCCATCATTATAATATCTTACAGAGTACTTTCACTGCCCCCCAAATCCTCTGTGCTCTGCCTGTTCATTTCTCTGCCCCTCATGCTGCACCTTCGGCCCACCCCGAAACCACTGATCTCTTTATTGTCTCTATGGTTTTGCCTCTTCCAGAATATCATATAGTTGGAATCACACAATGTGCAGCCTTCTCAGATTGATTTCTTTTGTTTAGTAATACGCATTTAAGATTTCTCCATGGCTTTTTGTGGTTGATAGCTCATTTCTTTTCTTTCGTGTTGAATAACATTCCATCGTCTGGATGCACCACAGTTTAAATATCCATTCACTTACTGAAGGACATCTTGGTTGCTTACAAGTTTTGGCAATTATGTATAAAGCTGCTACAAACATCTGTGTGCAGATTTTATGTGGACATAAGTTTTCAACTCCTTTGGGTAAATACCAAAAACACAATCATTGGATTGTATGGAAAGAGTAGGTTTAGTTTTTTAAGAAATTACCAAACTATCTTTGAAAGTGGCTGTACCATTTTGCATTCCCACCAGAAATTTATGAGAGTTCCTGTTGCTCTACATCCTTATTTGTGGAGCATGTGGTGTTGTCAGTGCTCTGAAATTTGGCCATTCTAATAGGTGTGTAGTGGTTCCTTTGCCTGTTTTTGATGGGCATCCCAGTCTTATTTGCAAAACTTCCTTGCACATTCTACATATTAATCCCTTGTTGACTTTTGACATTGTCATTATCTTCTACCAATCCAGTTACTTTGCTTATAGAGTCTCCTAATAGAAATACTTTATTCTGATACAGTAATATCCATCAATTTTTTACTACATGTTTTTTTTAGTGGGGGGGGGGTCTTAGTGAATAACTGTTTCTTCACCCCAGTTCAGAAGGGTATTCTCCAATATTTTATTCTATTAACTTTATAGTTTTAAATTTCATATTTAGTTCTTTAATACAATTGGAGCTCTCTTCCATATATGGTGTTCAGTAGAAATTCAACTTTTTCTTCAAAAAGTGGATTCGTTTTTCCAAACCCCAGCTATTAATCCATCCATTTCCCACTGGTTTATGACATGACCTCTACTGCATACTAGGTTTCCATATATAGAGGGATATTTCTGAACTCTGTTTAGTTTCATCTGGTTTTCTCGTATCTGTGCAGAATCACACCATTTTCATTGTTATGGTTTTCTAGTATGTATTCAATCCCCCAATTTGGATTTTCTTTTTAAAAACTGACAAATCAAAAGAGAACTTAATTTTTCCATATGTTATAAAAAAATGTGTTGAATTTCTCAAAAAATCCTGTTGTGGTTTTAATTGGAATTGCACTGAGTTTATTGATTAATCTGGGGAAAAATAAATTCTTTACAACATTAAATCATCCTGTCTGGAATCATATTATATCTCTCTGGTTTATATAAATTTTCCTTTATGATCTTTAATGAAACTTTGAAAATATTTTTTCCATAAAGGTCTTTATATTTTGGATTTTGGTAGTTAAGTATCAAAGCTTTTTTCTTTTTTCTTTTTTGCTATTGTGAATGAGAAAGAATCATGACCCTCTTAATTAATATACCTGGTTATAATCTTCAGGAAACTCTAATAAGAATTTATCATCATTTTATACCCACTCACCTGAAATGGCTTCAGGAATGTTTCCTCCATTGCCAGCCTGCCATACTCAGTGAAAAGCTACAAGGAAAGTCACACACACACACACACACACACACACACACACACACACACACACACACACACACACACACACAGAGAGAGAGAGAGAGAGAGAGAGAAAGAGAGAGAGAGAGAGAAAACTTCAGTATCTGCAAAGTTTTACTTCTTGGTTTTCTTCCACTAATTTTTTTCTCTAGCTGTAACGTAATACTGTATTATTAAGATTAAAATAATCATTTTAAGTAACTAAGTATTAGATAAAGCAGAGCTACAGTAATTATATATTTTAAAATTAAGGACATAAAGTACATTTTAAAAATGAAGTTTCCATTTTAAAGGTAACACCTTTTATATCTAATATGTAGGACAATTTTTTTTGTGGGGAAGATGGGGGACAAAGAAACATGTTAAATGACCTTTCAAAGCAAAACTTCCATAGATTAGACCAGAGTGCTATAAACTAAGTAGAATAATTTACTGTTGTTGCCAGAGGAAATTTAATGTCCCGATGGTCTTGATCATTACAAAGACATACAGGCATTTGGTTTAAGAAGTGAAGAATCAAATACACCAACTTCTTTAATTTTTTTTATTGCTCCCAATTGAGAGGTACCATATCATTTTGTGTTGCCAGAAATGTAAGGTTTTGGAGAACATAGACTTGAGGGGGTGATTGTGATTGGGCCTCTGGTGAGAGTTCCGTCCAGACTGGCCAAGTGGATTTCCCCATATGTACACAGGAAATGCCGCTTCATCACACAAGAGTACCAAGCCACAGAGGCTTCTCAGAGCTGGGGAAGGATGCTGACACAGAGGATTTCCCTCCTTTGCCCCTTTAGAATAGCCCCCAAAGTACCACACTGCCTCTCCTGTGAAAACTATGGGAATCTAGAAAGCAAATGGTAATAACAAGGCATCTGATTAGAGTGACTAAATGAAAGTCTAGAATATGTCTAAAAGGCAGCAGGTCCAGGGATTAGAATCATTACTCATTCTCATTAGAATCATTTACTAACATAATTTGAATTCACAATCTTTTTTGAGGAAGGATGAGGTGTTGTCATTTACAGGAAAATTTTTAAATGATCTCAAAAAAGATCACTTAATATCAAAGCCCAAAATCAGTCCTTTTTTAGAAATCCTAAACTGGTATTGAACAGTGCCATGTCATTAACTTGGAAAGCAACTGGCTAGGTTATGACACATGCCTAAAGAAGCAATTGCACTCATTCTAAGAAACATCTAACAATTTGGCATACTGTCTATTTGTCATAAATCGTCAGTGTGATGTACTAGAAACAGATTTGGGAGTAATGCTAGATGTGAACTCCAAATGATATTTCCACTCTCACAGATCACCCTGCATTATCATCCTTTGTTATTTGTTAAACTGCACAGGGCTCTTATTGGCGAGATAAAATAATACATTGAAAGCAAAATTTTCTGTAAAATATGCAGAGGAAACCTATCAGAGAAACAATATGTTTTTCTATGTAGCCAAGAATAACATGAATTGAAAAAGAGTAGACAGAGATGCGAGCTGTCTTTAGGAAACAGCTAATCTTCTACTTATTTGAGATTGAAATGCTGCTTGGAGAGTGGAAGAAGCACCGAGTCCAATCAGATGATCAAATTTCTATTCCCACTCTGCCACTAACTAGCCACATGAGTTTAGGCAAGCTATTTTTTTTTCAGAAAAAAACTTCTCATCCATAAAATATTAAGGATAAATTAGGTGTCACTGAGATCTTTTTCAGATCTAAAATAGAATTCTATGAGTAATCATCAGGTAGTCCCCCATAGTTCTTAGCTATAAAGCGGTCCACAGGAAAAAAAGTCTGGCATACAACTGATATCATACTAACAATTATTAAATCCCTGACCATAGGACTTCAACTTCACATTCTGGGTCATTTTTAAACCAAAGGTTCTTTCTCCACTCTAATTTGCCATGTATTTTTCCAAATACAGGGTTGACAGCAAATAGCTTTACTGAAACAAAGGACTTTGAAAACTGAATTAGAAAGAATATAATCATACAGGGCTAGAACTAGAAACCTGGAGATGGGACAACCTCCATTTGGTTATGTTTTAAAATCTTTCTGTTATGTTTTCCAAGTACAAGAAGACCCCCCAAAATCCTAAAGTTCTGCTGTACATGCCCAAAAGATTACTAGATATACAAAAGAGACTATAAATATTGTTACCTGAAGGTGCTGAAGATCATCCTCCTGCACATTTTGAGATAAGTTATATACCTTGATTAAGAAATAAAGTCAAAATGAGAAAACAATTAGCAGCATACTAAGCACTTATTTTGTTATTCTCTATTTTTTGAAATATCAATTTCACAAAATCAAACTCTCTCACATATATTTATAAGACCTTGAGAGAGGAGTAAAGAAAGCCTGAGAGACAATAAATAATGTACAATGATCATAAAATTTTTCCAGAAATACAGTAGCTACCTGACTTGGAGGCAGAATATTAAAATTATTTTATGAACCTAATTCAACAATTAGTAATAAAATAATCATTCTTACAAGCATATGAAAATAATAATAATCTAGATCTTAATAACCCATATATAAAATTTTGTCTTGAAAAATTATGTTGGCTTCTTTACAATCAATTATTTAAGTCTATAGAAAGTTCCATCACATGGAAGTTAAGTTCTGAATATCATGCTTACATCCTCAAACATATGCATTATTGCTTCACGAAGAGATCACAGCATTAAGGTGAAATTCTTTTTTTCTAAGGAGGAGGATAAATATCAGTAACTTCAAAGAAAAGTTAATGATGTTTATATGTTTATGTACTGATACAAACAGTATACTTTGTGTACTTATTTAAATAACAGACCACTTCTCAGATAATAATTAAAAAGTCATTACAAAGGACTTAGAGTTTTCAGCAAAAATATTTAATGTCTCCAGGAAAAATATAAATAGTAAATAATAAATATTTAAAAGGCAAAATCAATCTGGTTTTAACTGACTTGTGTAAATTGCACATACTGTTGACTATGAAGAAGTTAGATATTAAGTTGGTATTTTAAAGGTTAATTAAATTAAGAAGTATATTTTTAAAAGTTAGTCAGTCTTACACCTACATTAATGAATAGATCATCCAGACAGAGAATCAATAAGGAAACACTGGACTTAAACAATACATTAGATCAGATTGACTTAATAGATATATAAAGATCATTCCATCCAAAAGCAGTAGAATACACATACTTCACAAGTGAACACGGAGTATTCCCTAGGACAGATTATATGTTAGGTCACAAAACAAATATTAATAAATTCAAAGAAGAATGAAATCATATCAAGCAGCTTCTCCAACCACAACGGTATGAGACTAGAAATCAATCACAAGGGAAAAAAATGGGGAAAAACCCACAAAAATACTGAGATTAAACAGTGTGCTACTGAATAACCAGTGGATCATCAAAGAAATCAAAGAAGAAATTTTTTAAAACATAAAGATAAATGAGAGCAGAAATATGACATACCAAAATCTATGAGATGTGGCAAAAATGCTTCTGAGAAGGAAGTTCATAGCAATATAGGCCTACCTCAAAAAAACAAGAAAAATCCTGAATAAACAATCTAACTTTACACCTAAAACAACTAGAAAAAAGAACAAAGCCCAAAGTTAGTAGAAGGAAGGAAATAATAAGGATCAGAGCAGAAATAAATAAAATAGAGACTAAAACAAAAAATAGAAAACATCAATGAAACTAAGAGGTAGCTGAAAAATAAAATCAACAAGTCATTAGCCAGACTAACCAAGAGAAAAAGAGAGAGGGCTCAAATAAATAAAATCAGAAATGAAAGAGGAGAAATTACTACTGATACCACAGAAATACAAAAGATCATAAGAGACCACTATGAACAGTTATATGCCAACAAATTGGACAACCTATAAGAAATGGATAAATTTCTAGAAACATGCAATCTTCCAAGACTGAATCATGAAGAGAAAAGAGTCTGAATAAACTGATTACTAATAAGGGATTGAAACAGGAGTCAAAAATCTCCCAACATGCAAAAGCCCAGGACCAGACGGCTTCATTGGCAAATTCTATAGAACATTCAAAGAAGATTTAATACCTAGCTTTCTAAAAATATTCCAAAAAATTGAAGAGGAGGAAAATCTTCCAAACACAACTTACGAAGCCAGCATTATCCTGATACCAAAACCAGAGAAGGACACCACACAAAAGGAAACTACAGGCCAATATCCCTGATGAATATAGGTACAAAAATCCTCAACAAAATATCAGAAAACTGAATCCAACAATACATTAAAAGGGTCATACACCATAATTACGTGGGATTTATTCCAGGGATGCAATGATGATTTAACATCCACAAATCATTCAACACAACACATCACATTGAGAAAATGAAGGTTAAAAATAATATGATCATCTCAATAGATGCAGAAAAAGCATGTGACAAAATTCTTCCATTTATGATAAAAACTCTCAACAAAGTGGATATATAGAGGAAATGTACCTCAACATAACAAAGGCTATATATAACAAACCCAGAGCTAACATCATACTCAAGGCAAAAGGCTGAAAGCTTTTTCTCTAAGATCAGGAACAAAACAAGGATGCCCACTCTTGCCACTGTTATTCAACATTGTGTTTGAAGTCCTAGCTACAGCAATTAGGCAAGAAAAATAAATGGCATCTAAACTGGAAAAGAAGAAGTAAAACTGTCACTGTTTGTTATTTCATGATACTATATATAGAAAACCCTAAAGACTCTAACAACAACAGAAAAACCTGTTAGAACTAATAAATGAATTCAGTAAAGTCATGGGATACAAAATCAATATACAGAAACCCGTGGCATTTCTATATACTAATAATAAACTATCCGAAAAAGAAATTAAGAAAACAATTCCATTTACAATTGCATCAATAAGAATAAAATACCTAGGAGTAGATTTAACCAAGGAGATGAAAAACCTGTACACTGAAAACTATACACCACTGATAAAAAGTTAAAGACACCAAAAAATGGAAAGATATTCAGTCCTCATGGATTTAATATTGTTAAAATGGCCATACTACCCAAAGCAATCTATAGATTCAATGAAATCCCTATCAAAATGCCAAATGCATACTTTACAGAACTAGAACAAATAATTCTAACATTTGTATGGAATCAAAGAAGCCCCTGAATAGTCAAAACAATCTTAAGAAAGAAGAACAAATCTGGAGGTATCACACTCCCTGATTTTAAATTTTATTACAAAGCTATAGTAATCAAAATAGCATGGTACTGGCACAAAAAAGACACATAAATAAATGGAATGGAATTGAAAATCCAGAAATAAACCTATACATATATGGACAAGTAATCTATGATAAAGGAGCAAAGAATGTACAAAAAAGAGAAAGGACAGTCTCTTCAATAAATGGTGCTGGTAAAACTGGACAGCCACAAGCAAAAGAATGAAACAAGACCACTATCTTACACCATACACAAAAATTAACTCAAAGTGGATTAACGAGTTGAATGTAAGACCTTAAACCATAAAATTCCTAGAAGAAAACACAGGTGGTAACCTCACTGGCATCTGTCTTAGTGATGCTTTTGTGGATCTGATTTGAAACGCAAGGGAAACAAAAGCTAAAATAAACAAACGGGACTATATCAAACCGAAAAGCTTTTGCAGAGTGAAGGAAACCATCATTAAAATGTAAAGGCAACCTACTGAGTGGGAGAAGATGTTTGCAAGTCATATATCCAATAAGGGGCTAATATCCAAAATATATAAAGAATTCATACAACTCAGCATCAAAAGAAACAAACCACCCAGTTAAAAAATGGGCAGAGGATCTGAATAGACATTTTTCAAAAGAAGACATACAAATGGCCAATAGGCACAAGAAAAGATGTTCAACATCACTAATTATCAGGGAAATGCAAAACAAACCACAATGAGATACCACCTCCCACCTGTTAGAATGGCTATTATTGAAAAGATAAGAAGTAATACATGTTGGAGAGGATGTGGAGAAAAGGGAACCCTCATACACTGTTGGTGGGATTGTTAATTTGTGCAGCCACTAGGGAAAACAGTATGGAGATTCTTCAAAAAGTTCAGAACAGAACTACCATATGACCCAGCAAATCCACATCTGGGTATTTACCTGAAGAGCATGAAAACAATATTCAAAAGGATATATGCACCCCTATGTTCAATGCATCATTATTTACAATAGCCAAGATATGGAAACACCTTTAGCATACAACAATGGATGAATGGATAATGAAGATGTAACACACACACACACCACACTGGAATACTACTTGGCCATAAAAAAGAAGGAAATCCAGACTTTGTGACAACATGGATGGACCTTGATGGTATTATGCTAAGTGAAATAGGTCATATGGATAAAGACAAATACCATGTGATTTTACTCATAAGTGGAATCTAAAAACAAAAACAAAATGAACAAATAAAATAAAATAAAAATGAACTCATAGAGATCAGATTAGTGGTTACCTGGGGAGAAGAGGGGTGAGGGCTGGGCAAAATGGATGAAGGGGGGTAACTGTATAGTGATGGTAACTAGACTTGTGGTGGTGATCACTGTATACAGATGTTGAACTATAATGCTATACACCTGAAACATATAATTTTTTTAAAAAGCTAGGTAATCATAGGTTATAATCATGACTTATTTTAAAGTCTTTTACAAAAAAATTCAGTCTTCCTTCTATCCATCCTTTCATTGTCCTAAGTACACATAATGCCCTGGTTGCCGGTTCACTAGCTCCATTCTCCCCACATACTTATAATTTCAGCTTTGACTTACTCATCCTGACCACTTTGCCTTTCCTACCTTTTAAAACTATTTTACCTTTCTTGGATGGTCTGCTTCTTGGTTACTGTCTCTTCTTGCTCTTTCCGGTGAACAGAAAATTTAAAAATTGTCTTAAAATTTTTAGGCTATGTGTTCTGTGATGATAGTAAAACCCTCAAGGACTTTCAGGACAATTTATAAAGCACACAATAACTTCAAAAACAATACTTAAAAAAAGAGAGAGGAAAAAATGAAAGAAAGACATTTACTTTCCTAAATGCACATTAAGATACTATAAAAAGTTGTGAACATATATAAATGTTTCTACTGGCTATATAAAACAAAATTTACATTTATAAATCTTATTTCATTGAATGTAACTAATAATAGGTAGTCTCAGTGTATCTACATACATTATAAGATTTAATATTATTGACTTTATTGTAGGCTTGAAATAGAAAAAATTATCAATAAGACAATACAACATTTTCTGACTAAAGCAGGCAATTTGAAAACTGATCAGAAATTAGATTACAGTAATAAAACAATTCCACTCTTAAGGAAATCATAAGAACTGGTATGCTAATTGAGTCAAATAATATATATAATTTACCATTTCTGTTGTTTGTCTCACTACCACATGCATATAGAAATACATATATTCATAATTTTTATTTAAAGAAACATCCATCAAAATGGATTTATTTTATTCCATACCTGTATTGAGCTGATCATTGTGCTAAGGGCAAATACTGTGGCCGAATCTCTCAAAGTTGACTGACTATCAAAGGTTCCCTGAGTATCCATCAATAGCACTGCAACCTATAGGCAAGTAGAGTACATTATTGATATTTTATAGAACATGCAGGGTATTAGGGTTACTACAAAGTTAACACCATAAGAAGTAAAGCAAACCATTAGCAATGAATACTTAATAGGTAATTTTTCACATGTGCCATGAATGCCACAGAAAATAAAAATATTAATTACCTGCTGACTACTATAATGATTAATTTTCACTGGTAATCCAACATAACAGAAATAGCACTGAAACAAAATATAGATGTTAGCTAGCTGATCTGCTGTTCTATTGTCCCTATGATTTTGCCTTCTGTGATCCGTAGAAAGGGAAACTGGGAACATGAAATAGGATGCTACCCACTTCCCTTTTAAACTTCATGTCAAGTGGTCAAAATTAGTTTTCAAAAGAGCATTTTGGAGGATCCTGAAAAGTGGTAACTGTTGGCAAGTGAAAACTCAATTTTCTTTAAGAAGTTCACACCATACCTTTTTACCGTCAGGTTTATTGATAAGGAAGACTTCACTCCATATCTGGATTCCCGTGGTCTCTCGTTCAGAGCCACCTCTCCACGAAAAGCCAGTCAATGGTTCATTGTAATCTCCAACCCAATCAACTGATTCCTGTAAATTAAGGAAGTCTATGATATTGAACTAGGTATGTAGTACAGGTTCTTCCACTCATCCATACCAGTTTGTATCCCTCTCCAACTCTAGACAAAAGGAAACAACGTATGCAATCTATTATATTGATACAATTACTTTATTTACTCATCCAAAAAATAATTATGAAGGAGCAACCATCTGTCACATTTCATGCTACATCCTGGGGATACAAAGATATCATTCCAGATAAGAGGAAGCTCACAGCCTAAAAGGGGGACAGACATGCTAACAAACCATTATGATGCACTATATGCATGCCAAAATGAGCGTGTATATTAGATATACATGGAAGCATAGGAAAAGAAACAACTAACTCTTGGTCAGTTAAGACTTCATAGGAGAAGTGATATTAGAGCTAAGACTTGAAGGATGTTTAGGAATTTTCCAGGTGAGCAAACTCAGGGAGGGCATTCCAGAAACAAAGAAATAAAGGTATGAGAGAGCATATTATGTCAGGATATACACAATAATAATATACACAAATATTTTGCTATTGGGGGAGGAGGGAGCAAAGAGCAGGAGGAGAAGCACCTAGTAAAAAAAAAAAACAAATCTGTTACACTTTAATCTGAGCAAATGCTATTTAACATAAGCAACATGACAAGCGTTATTGAGTATTTCACTGTAATGTTTATCACACAGTTAAAATTATGAATATGCCTAAAGCTATATAATCCCAAAGAATGGAAAGTATACTAATTTTGTTCACTCAATTTTCCCACCTATGTTAAGTGTGTACTAATGTTGGTATGATAGAAATAGAAAGTGGTAAGAATTCTGTTTGCTTTCAAAGCCTGGAAGTATTTTGTTCTGTTCTTGATTTGTTTGGACTGAGGCTAGAGATAGAAGATGTTAAAGTTAACATTACCAAGTTGTTCAAAAATACCCTACCTATAAAAGATCAATCCAAAATGGATAATTATGATATAAATGCATAATACAAAGTTTCTTTGGGTAGTATGTCTATTCTGCCTCAACATCCATATTGGCATCCGAATTACTAAGGGTAAAAGGGTAGAAAAAAAATACTGGTATGCTCTCTACTCCTAACCTTCTGTCCCCCGACTCTAATCTCCTATTTATTCTTCTGCTTTTGGTTGATCCTAGGCCCCTTAAAGTCTCCTTTCTATGCCACACTATTGTCTCAAATGTTATGACATTGTTGGCTGCCTTTGGGGGTGGGTTAAGGGTGAAGACTGAGTGGGAAAAGATAACAGAACTTTGTGGGATAACAGCAAGATACACTTGATAGGTTTTGGGGCTACCCAGGTTATTTACATTTTCAAAAAAAAGCAAATGTACACTTCAGATTGGTGCATGTAACTATATGTAAATTTTACAACAAAAGAAGAAAACTAAATAAATACTGAAATATATAATAATGATGTATATTGAAATATTTATAGGGAAGCATACTGAAGTCAACAATTTACTTTGAAATGAACCAAAAAATAAGATGGAGCAAAGGACTGAAACAGGGAAGAATAGCTGGAGACATATGTGATAACGCAAGAATATTAATGGTAGAATCTAGGTAGTGCATATCCAGGTGTCTACTGTAAAATTCTTTTAACTCTGCTGCATGCATGAAAAATGTCATAGTAAACGCTGGGGGAAAAATGATTATAATAAAAATTATGACAAAAGTTATTTGACATTTTAAACACTATTTAACATGTAAAGTTTATAACCATATCACTGTACTTGTCTATTTTCAAAAAAGCTTAAAAAAATAAGTTACGCTCTAAGGGAAATGTAGCAAAGTGGCTTCAGACAAAAGTGGCCTATATAGTTTGGTGCCGACAGCACCAAAGTTGGAATGGTTACACGATAGCATTTTTCAACTAGTTCACCTTTAGGGAACATAATAATGGAAATATTGGACACTACTACTAAATAAAAACACAAAGTCATAAAAGCACAGAAATCAGAAAACTTTTCAAAGCACCTCTTCCCTACCTGCTTATACATGTATCTCAACATGAAGTCCATCAGGAATGATTTTCCTTTTCTAAATGCTCCAGCAACAGATACAGCAACGACCTCCTTGTCCCTGATAGCCTCTGAGAGAAGGATCCGATTTAGTGCAGTTTCATCTAATTCAAAGGAATGGTCGTCTCTGACAATGAGGACTTGGACTGGTCCTGCCTTTTTCACTGGCTCTTCTTCTTCAGAGCTCCATTCATACCCCTTTTCTGAAAAGCCGCCTATTGAATAAAATAAGAATTTATTCAGCAAATTATCTCAAAACACAGGCAATGTATATGTACCTCTCAACATTCAAACCTCTGAAACAGGAGCACAGTGGAATTAGAAATGTTCATTTTATTGACATATATTGATGTCATTTACACCATATCTCCGAAAGACTTACCTCTGGTCTTTCTGATCAAGTGGCCAAATGAAACAGAATTTTATTTTTAAGAAAGCTCTAAATCAGTGCTGAGATCTCTGTTTGCTGAGTCAGAAAAAAAAAAAAAAATCAAAGCAAAGGACTCTACTTTTGGAGAAGAATAAAATAGCCTTAGTTTACACTTAATCCCTTAGAAATAAGTTTAGTTATTCACATGAAAGATCCTTGCAACACTTTTTAAAGCTGAACATGCATATGAGGAAATACACAGAGGGACTCAAAATCACATATTCTTGAAACTGGAATAAATCTCTAAAGCACCCAGTTCAGCTCCATCCAATGCATGCAACCCATCTACAAAATCCTAGACTCTTAATTGCCTGAAATTATATCTTGTAGCAATGGAAGTTACAGATAATTAAATTGGGTAGGGCCAGATTACAGAAGACCTTCAAATCTATGGAAAAGAGGTCTGGATATAATTCAACAACAAAAAAATAAGCTTTTCGAAAGTTACTTTGTGTGGAGAGCTTATAAAAAAGGTTTGTGACTCTGGGAAATTACTAAATCTCTCAGTTCCTCCATCTGTAAAACAGAAACTATTAATAGTACCTATTTAATAGGGTTGTTGAAAAGATTAAGGGAGGTACTATATGTAAAGTGTTGAGAACAGTGCTTGGCACACAGCAAGCTCATAAAGGTTAGCTATTATCATCATCGTCACCACAACTACCTTAGGATTATAAACTGAACTAAGTATTCCCAGAAGTTTCTGCCAATTTTCTATAAATTTATATGTGTTTGTGTGTGCATGTATGTGTGTGTTCACATGAGTGTGTTTTCAGAGTTTTCTATTTAATTGTTAGAAATACTGTTTTTGACAGAGGTCCTCTTTTAGAAATCATCCCTAATATACAAGAATTTTAGAACCCTAGACCTTGGCATTTGCAGTATATTACAAAACAACTTCAGTGTGTCAAGTGACACATTCTTATATCCATAGCCTTCTTAATGTAACTTTGTAATGTCCTCCCACTTTGACTCCGGGGTCAGCCATGTAATTTGTTTCAGCAGACATGACACAGCAGAGACTTGAAAAACCACTTGTGTGTTTCCATTTTGCTCTTTTGTCTCTGCCATTCATCATGAGAACATTCCCAGACTAGTCTGCTGCAGGATGAGAGACACTTGGAGCAGAGGCAAACTGCCCAGGTCCAGCCAAGGCCCACAGCAAGCCAACCCCCAGCCACATGAGGGAGCCCAGTCAAGATCAACAGATTTGCCTAACAACCATTTCAACATGTGACCAATAAATACTATTGTTCTACGTCCCTGAGGTTTTGTGACTATTTATTATGCAACATAACAGGCAATAAATAACTGATACACCCTACAACCCCTTCCTCTAGAAAGGCAGTATAGTGTAGTGGTTAAAAACACAGGCTCTGGAACCAGACTGCTGAGACTCCAATCAAGACTTCCCCATTTCTTAGCTGAGTAACCTTAGATAAGTTGTTTAATCGCTTTGTGTCTACCTCATAAAGTTTTTGTGAATTAATATATGCATGTAACACACTTAGAACACTGGCTGGTATATGTATTGGTATATGCTATTAGCATTATTACAGATTTACGAAACTAAAGCCAAATATGTAACTGACTTTGCCCAAGGGAAATAAATGCAATTTCTATATCAGGCAACCTACCATGGATGCCTTCTTGTGTTATTTATTTATTGCTTTCAATATTGCAGCAAGGTATTTATTATTATTGGTATTTTAGACACATGAGGAAGAACTAACTGGATTAAGTAACTTTCCCAAGATCACACCCACTAGAGTTCACATAGTAACTGTCAATTTCGGTTTAGATCCCAGGTAATTAAACTTTAATCTCAGAACTTTCCACTATAATATTCTGCCTCTTTAGTGGAAATCAAATAACTTTTGGACAACACATAAATGGGCTCATTTGCTTTCTATCAAAAGATCAGAAAGTCAAAACATACATCAATTAATTCCTTAGATCAGATATATGACCTAGCCTCAAATCAACCCTTAATAATATTAATTTTGAAATAAACTGGGCTCTTAAATAACCTTTCATCCAAATTTTTGAAAACATATTTAAATAGACATTCTTCATTATGTCTGTCTGATAAGAAGTCTCATAACTAGAGAAAAACAAGGCAGTTATATTTCTCAGCATAATTTTAAATGAGTTTTCAGATCATATTGATGTATGTATACACATATATCACATTGACAACTACATATATTGCTGTTCATCTATAAGATAATGCCATTGAAATATTACAAATCTAACACATAATTTTAGTTTTTCATTAGTGGAGATAGACATACACCATTACTTTCTGAGCAACAGTATGAAGCATCTGGAGACAACAAAACCACTGCGTTAGCCATGAATCAGAGTTGTTCTCTCTGCAAAGTTAAGAAAAATTGATTTTACATCCAACAGACAATAGCTTCTATACTGCCATATCACAGATGCTGGAGTCAGAGAGTCTTTGTTTAAATCCCAGCTTCACAACTTACACATATAAGAAGTTCTGTAAGTTATTTCACCTCCCAATGACTCACCATCTTCCATATGAAAAATGAGATTAAGAGTGGTACCTACGGGACTTCCCTGGTGGTGCAGTGGTTGAGAATCTGCCTGCCAATGCAGGGGACACGGGTTCGATCCCCTGGTCCAGGAAGATCTCACATGCTGCAGAGCTACTAAGTCTCTGTGCCACAACTACTGAGCCTGTGCTCTGAAGCCTGGGAGCCACACCTACTGAAGCCCGCGCACCTAGAGCTCATGCTTTGCGACAAGAGAAGCCACTGCAATGAGAAGCCCGTGCACTGCAACGAAGAGTAGCTCCCGCTCACTGCAACTAGAGAAAGCCTGCACACAGCAATGAAGACCCAATGTAGCCATAAATAAATAAATAAATAAATAAATAAATAAATAAATAAAAGAATGGTACCTACATCCGAGGCTTTGTGATGATTAAATGAAGAGTACTTATTAAATGAAGACCAAAGAGCTTGATAAATATTATGTGCCTAATAATGGTGACCACCTAATATTGCTATTATTTATTACCTATTCATATTTTATTCCAGCATTTCTTACCCATCTAATTTCAGCTTCAGTAAAAGGTCCTTTCTGAGGGCAACAATACACATTCTTTGATGAACCTCCTTACCTATGGTGTAGTTTTAATCTGCATATACAACTGATGTGAATCAGGAAGGCTGACTAGACATAATATTTTGGATAGAAAAACATCTTCAGAGCTGAAAACTAGATCACAACTTTCTACAGACTGAAATAATTCTCTAAGATTGCTTGTAGCTAACTACATATATGCAAGAGGTACTCTGAATGGAATTTCTGGGTTGTAATTTTTTTCAAATATTCAACTTCACAACGTGTTCAGAAATTTTTTCTAAGTGGCTGTAGCAAATTCTCACTCCCCACCCACTCCCAGCAGTTTATTAGACAGTCTATTGATTCACATGCTTTCCAACACTCGGTTTTGCCTGACTTTTAAATTTTTGTCCACTGGATATGTATAAAATAAGTAAGTGGGGCTTCCCTGGTGGCACAGTGGTTGAGAGTCCGCCTGCCAATGCAGGGGACATGGGTTCGTGCCCCAGTCCGGGAAGATCCCACATGCCGTGGAGCGTCTGGGCCTGTGAGCCATGTCCGCTGAGCCTGAGCGTCCGGAGCTTGTGCTCCACAACGGGAGAGGCCGCAACAGTGAGAGGCCTGCATACCGCAAAAAATAATAATAAAATTAAGTAAGTGGTCTCTCACTATAGTCCTGACGTACATTTCTCTAAATGCTAATGAAGTGAGGACATGCCTTTTGTTCATTTTTTTCTATCAGATTGTCTTTTTCTTAATGATTTATAGTGGTTCTTTATATATTTTGAATGCTAGACCTTTGTTAGTTATGTGTATAGCAAAAATCCTCTGGTTTACAGCTTGTCGTTTCACTTTCCTTAAGCTGTTACTGATGAACAGCAATTATTAATTTTGACATAATAGATTTTATTAATTATTTTATCATTAGCACTTTGTATGTCATGTTTAAGAAATTATTCCTTACAAAAGCATAAAAGACATTCATATATATTGTTCTAGGTTTTAAGTTTTGCTTTTGATATTTAAGTTCTTAATCAACAAGGAGCTGCTAACTGTATAAAAGATGAGATAGAATTCCAACTTGATTTTTTCAATATGAGTAACAAAATTTTCAGATTTCTATTTAACAAAGCCACTTTTTCCCTCTAGTGGTCTGCCATGTCATAGTTAAGAGTTACACACACACACACACACACACACACGGACCCAGAAAGAGACAGGGAGACAGAGAAAGAGAGACTTTGCTTCTGACCTCGCAACTTTTTTTTTAACATATTTATTTTAAACATCTTTATTGGAGTATAATGGCTTTACAATGGTGTGTTAGTTACTGCTATATAACAAAGTGAATCACCTATACATATATATATATACCCATATCTCCTCCCTCTTGCCTCTCCCTCCCACCCTCCCTATTCTACCCCTCTAAGTGGTCACAAAGCACCAAGCTGATCTCCCTGTGCTATGCAGCTGCTTCCCACTAGCTATCTATTTTACATTTGGTAGCGTATATATGTCCATGCCATGCTCTCACTTCATCTCAGCATACACTTCCCTCTCCGTGTGGACGCAAGTCCATTCTCTATGTCTGTGTCTTTATTCCTATCCTGCCCATAGGTTCTTCAGAAGCATTTTTTTTTTAGATTCCATATTTGTTACCATACGGTATTTGTCTTTCTATTTCTGAATTACTTCACTCTGTATGACAGACTCTATAGGTCCATCCACTTCACTACAAATAGCTCAATTTCGTTTCTTTTTATGGGTGAGTAATATTCCATTGTATATATGTGCCGTATCTTCTTTATCCACTCGTGTCGATGGACACTTAAGTTGCTTCCATGTCCTGGCTATTGTAAATTGAGCTGAAATGAACAATGTGGTACATGACTCTTTTTGAATTATGGTTTTCTCAGGGTATACACCCAGTAGTGGGATTACAGGGTCAAATAGTAGTTCTATTTTTACTTTTTTTAAGGAACCTCCATACTGTTCTCCATAGTGGCTGTATCAATTTACATTCCCACCAACAGTGTTAGGAGGGTTCCCTTTTCTCCACACCCTCTCCAGCATTTACTGATTGTAGGTTCTTTGATGGTGGCCATTCTGACTGGTGTGAGGTGATACCTCATTGCAGTTTTGATTTGCATTTCTCTAATGATAAGTGATATTGAGCATCCTTTCATGTGTTTGTTGGCAATCTGTATATCTTCTTTGGAGAAATGTCTATTTAGCTCTTCTGCCCATTTTTGGATTGGGTTGTTTGTTTTTTTGATATTGAGCTGCATGAGCTGCTTGTAAATTTTGGAGATTAATCCTTTGTCAGTTGCTTCATTTGCAAACATTTTCTCCCACTCTGAGGGTTGTCTTTTGGTCTTGTTTATGGTTTCCTTTGCTGTGCAAGAGCTTTGAAGTTTCATTAGGTCCCATTTGTTTATTTTTGTTTTTATTTCCATTTCTCTAGGAGGTGGGTCAAAAAGGATCTTGCTGTGATTTATGTCATAGAGTGTTCTGCCTATGTTTTCCTCTAAGAGTTTTATAGTGTCTGGCCTTACACTTAGGTCTTTAATCCATTTTCAGTTTATTTTTGTGTACGGTGTTAGGGAGTGTTCTAATTTCATTCCTTTACATGTAGCTGTCCAGTTTTCCCAGCCCCACTTATTAAAGAGGCTGTCTTCTCCATTGTATATTCTTGTCTCCTTTATCAAATATAAGGTGACCCTATGTGTATGGGTTTATCTTTGGACTTTCTATCCTGTTCCATTGATCTATCTTTCTGTTTTTGTGCCAGTACCATACTGTCTTGATTACTGTAGCTTTGTAATATAGTCTGAAGTCCAGGCGCCAGATTCCTCCAGCTCTGTTTTTCTTTCTCAAGATTGCTTTGGCTATTCGGGGTATTTCATGTTTCCATACAAATTGTGAAATTTTTTGCTCTAGTTCTGTGAAAAATGACATTGGTAGTTTGAAAGAGATTGCAATGGATCTGTAGATTGCTTTGGGTAGTATAGTCATTTTCACAATGTTGATTCTTCCAATCCAAGCACATGGGCTATACCTCCATCTGTTTGTATCATCTTTAATTTCTTTCATCAGTGTCTTATAGTTTTCTGCATATAGGTCCTTTGTCTCCTTAGGTAGGTTTATTCCTAAATATTTTATTCTTTTTGTTGCAATGGTAAATGGGAGTGTTTCCTTAATTTCTCTTTCAGTTTTTTCATCATTAGTGTATAGGAATGCCAGAGATTTCTGTGCATTAATTTTGTATCCTGCGCCTCTCACTGCTGTGGCCTCTCCCGTTGCGGAGCACAGGCTCCGGACGTGCAGGCTCAGTGGCCATGGCTCACGGGCCCAGCTGCTCCGCGGCATGTGGGATCTTCCTGGACCGGGGCATGAACCTGTGTCCCCTGCATTGGCAGGTGGACTCTCAACCACTGTGCCACCAGGGAAGCTTTGTTGGAAGATTTTTAATCACAGTTTCAATTTCAGTGCTTGTGATTGGTCTGTTTATATTTTCTATTCTTCCTGGTTCAGTCTTGGAAGGTTGTGCCTTTCTAAGAATTTGTCCATTTCTTCCACTTTGTCCATTTTATTGGCATATAGTTACTTGCAGTAATCTCTCATGATCCTTTGTATTTCTGCAGTGTCAGTTGTTACTTCTTTTTCATTTCTAATTCTATTCATTTGAGTCTTCTCCCTTTTTTTTTTGATGAGTCTGGCTAATGGTTAATCAATTTTGCTTATCTTCTCAAAGAACCAGCTTTTAGTTTAATTGATCTTTGCTATAATTTCCTTCATTTCTTTTTCATTTATTTCTGCTCTGATCTTATGATTTGTTTCCTTTTGCTAACTTTGGGGGTTTTTCATTCTTTCTCTAATTGCTTTAGGTGTAAGGTTAGTTTGTTTATTTCAGGTATTTCTTGTATGTTGAGGTAGGATTGTCATGTTATAAACTTCCCTCTTAGAACTTCTTTTGCTGTGTCCCATATGTTTGGGTCATCGTGTTTTCACTGTCATTTGTTTCTTGGTATTTTTTGATTTCCTCTTTGATTTCTTCAGTGATCTCTTGGTTAATTAGTAGTGTATTGTTTAGCCTCCATGTGTTTGTATTTTTTACAGGTTATTTCCTGTAACTGACATCTAGTCTCATAGTGCTGTGGTTGTACAAGATACTTGATATGATTTCAATTTTCTTAAATTTACCAAGGCTTGATTTGTGACCCAAGATATGATCTATCCTAGAGAATGTTCCATGAGCACTTGAGAAGAAAGTGTATTCTGTTGTTTTTGGATTTTCCTATAAATATCAGTTAAGTCCATCTTGTTTAATGTATAATTTAAAGCTTGTGTTTCCTTACTTATTTTCATTTTGGATGATCTGTGCATCAGTGAAAGTGGGGTGTTAGAGTCCCCTACTATGATTGTGTTACTGTCTATTTCCCCTTTTATAGCTGTTAGCATTTGCCTTATGTACTGAGGTGCTCCTATGTTGGGTGCATAAATATTTACAATTGTTATATCTTCTTCTTGGATTGATCCCTTGATCATTACGTAGTGTCCTTCTTTGTCTCTGTAATAGTCTTTATTTTAAAGTCTATTTTGTCTGAATATGAGAATTGCTACTCCAGCTTTCTTTTGATTTCCATTTGCATGGAATATCTTTTTCCATCCCTTCACTTTCAGACTGTATGTGTCCCTAGGTCTGAAGTGGGTCTCTTGTAGACAGCATATATATGGGTCTTTTTTTTTTATCCATTCAGCCAGTCTATGTCTTTTGGTTGGAGCATTTAATCCATTTACATTTAAGGTAGTTATCAATATGTATGTTCCTATTACCATTTTCTTAATTGTTTTGGGTTTGTTATCGTAGGTCTTTTCCTTCTCTTGTGTTTCCTGCCTAGAGAAGTTTCTTTAGCATTTGTTATAAAGTTGGTTTGGTGGTGCTGAATTCTCTTAGCTTTTGCTTGCCTGTAAAGGTTTTAATTTCTCTGTCGAATCTGAATGAGATCCTTGCTGGGTAGGGTAATCTTGGGTGTAGACTTTCACCTTTCATCACTTTAAATATGTCCTGCCACTCCCTTCTGGCTTGCAGAGTTTCTGCTGAAAGATCAGCTGTTAACCACATGGAGATTCCCTTGTATGTTATTTGTTTTTCCCTTGCTGCTTTTAATATTTTTTCTTTGTATTTAATTTTCGATAGTTTGATTAATATGTGTCTTGGCATGTTTCTCCTTGGATTTATCCTGTATGGGACTCCCCTCTCTTTGTGGACTTGATTATTTCCTTTCCCATATTAGGAAAGTTTTCAACTATAATTTCTTCAAATATTTTCTCAGTCCCTTTCTTTTTCTCTTCTTCTTCTGGGACCCCTATAATTCGAACGTTGGTGCATTTAATGTTGTCCCAGTGATCTCTGAGACTGTCCTCAATTCTTTTGATTCTTTTTTCTTTATTCTGCTCTGTGGTAGTTATTTCCACTATTTTATCTTCCAGGTCACTTATCTGTTCCTCTTCCTCAGTTATTCTGCTATTGATTCCTTCTAGAGAATTTTTTATTTCATTTATTGTGTTATTCATCATTGTTGGTTTGCTCTTTAGTTCTTCTAGGTCATTGTAAAATGTTCCTTGTCTTTTCTCCATTCTAGTTCCAAGATTTTGGATCATGTTTACTATCATTATTCTGAATTCTTTTTCAGGTAGGCTGCCTATTTCCTCTTCATTTGTTTGATCTGGTGGGTTTTTACCCTGCTCCTTCATCTGCTGCGTGTTTCTCTGTCTTCTCATTTTGCTTAACTTACTGTGTTTGGGGTCTCCTTTTTGGAGGCTGCAGGTTCATATTCCCGTTGTTTTTGGTGTCTGCCCCCAGTGGCTAAGGTTGGTTCAGTGGGTTGTGTAGGCCTCTGCCTGTGTTCTGGTGGATGAGGCTGGATCTTGTCTTTCTGGTGGGCAGGACCACACCCGGTGGTGTGTTTTGGGGTGTATGTGACCTTATTATGATTTTAGGCAGCCTCTCTGCTAATGGGTGGAATTGTGTTCCTGTCTTGCTAATTGTTTGGCATAGGGTGTCCAGCTCTGTAGCTTGCTGGTTGTTGAGTGGAGCTGGGTCTTAGCGTTGAGATGAAGATCTCTGGGAGAGTTTTCACCATTTGATACTCCGTGGAGCCAGGAGGTCTCTGGTGGACCGATGTCCTGAACTCAGCTCTCCCACCTCAGAGGTACAGGCCTGACACCCGGCCAGAGCACGAAGACCCTGTCAGCCACAGGGCTCAGAAAAAAGGGAGAAAAAAAGAAAGAAAGAAAGTAAAATAAAATAAAATCAGCTATTAAAATAAAAAAATCATTAAAAATAAAAAATTAAAAAGTCATAAAAAAAGGAAAGAAGAGAGCAACCAAGCCAAAAAACAAATCCACTAATGATAACAGGTGCTAAAAACTATACTAACCCCCCCCAAAAAAAACAGACAGAACCCTAGGACAAATGTTAAAAGCTATACAGACAAAATCACATAAAGAAGCATACACATACACACTCACAAAAAGAGAAAAAGGAAAAAAAAATATATATTTTTTAAAAAAGGAAGAGAGCAACCAAATCAATAAAGAAATCTAGCAATGCTAATAAACTCTAATTACTAAACTAAGATAAACATAAAAACAGAAACAAATTAGATGCAGAAAGCAAACTGCAATTCTACAGTTGCTCCCAAAGTCCACTGCCTCAATTTTCAGATGATTTGTTGTCTATTCAGGTATTCCACAGATGCAGGGTACATCAAGTTGATTGTGGAGTTTTAATCCGCTGCTCCTGAGGCTGCTGGGAGAGATTTCCCTTTCTCTTCTTTGTTCGCACAGCTCCTGGGGTTCAGCTTTGGATTTGGCCCCGCCTCTGTGTGTAGGTCGCATGAGGGTGTCTGTTCCCTGCCCAGACAGGATGGGGTTAAAGGAGCAGCTGATCAGGCCGGGTGGAGGGAGGGGCAAGGAATGCGAGACAAGCCTGCTGTGGCAGAGGCCAGCGTGGTGTTGCACCAGCCCGAGGCATGCCGTATGTTCTCCCAGGGAAGTTGTCCCTGGATCAAGGGACTCTGGCAGTGGCAGGCTGCACAGGCTCCTGGGAGGGGAGGCGTGGATAGTGACCTGTGCTTGCACAAAGGCTTCTTGGTGGCTGCAGCAGCAGCCTTAGCGTTTCATGCCTGTCTCTGGTGTCCGTGCTGATAGCTGCAGTTCGCTCCCGTCTCTGGAGCTCATTTAGGCGGTGCTCTGAATCCCCTCTCCTCATGCACCCCGCAACAATGGTCTCTTGTCTCTTAGGCAGGTCCAGACTTTTTCCCGGACTCCCTCGTGGCTAGCTGTGGCGCAATAGCCCCCTTCAGGCTGTTCACGCAGCCAGCCCCAGTCCTCTCCCTGGGATCTTACCTCCGAAGCCCGAGCCTCAGCTCCCAGCCCCCACCTGCCCCAGCGGGTGAGCAGACAAGGCTCTCAGGCTGGTGAGTGCTGGCCGGCACTGATCCTCTGTGCAGGAGTCTCTCTGCTTTGCCCTCCGCACCCCTGTTGCTGCGCTCTCCTCCGCGGCTCCGAAGCTTCCCCCCTCCTCCCGCGGAGGGGCTTCCTAGTGTGTGGAAACCTTTCCTCCTTCACAGCTCCCTCCCAGAGGTGCAGGTCCTGTCCCTATTCTTTTGTCTCTGTTTTTTTCTTTTTTCTTTTGCCCTACCCAGGTATGTGGGGAGTTTCTTGCCTTTTGGGAAGTCTGAGGTCTTCTGCCAGCATTCAGTAGGTGTTCTGTAGTTGTTCCACGTGTAGATGTATTTGTGGTGTATTTGTGGGGAGGAAGATCTCCACATCTTACTCCTCTGCCATCTTGAAGGTCTCTCTGACCTCTCAATTCTGATCCATTCACCAATTTGTCTATACCAGCACCAACAGTACACTATCTTAATCAATAGCTTTATAAAAATTCATTATATATAGTAGGTCTAGCCCCTCTCATTCTTCTAATTATTATTGGTTTTGGCTATTTTGACCCTTCCATATAAATATTAGAATCAATATGTTAGTTAAATTTTCTGAAGTTACATTAAATTTATAGATTTGGAAGGAATCAATACTGTTATGGTATTATCTTCAAATCCACAAACATGAGATATCTCTCCATTTGTGTTTGGTCTTTTATCCCCTTGAATAAAATTTTTATAATTTGGAGTGGTGGGGGAGAGGAGATTTGTTACATTGATGGCCAGAAACATTAGTTTTTGTTGCTAACTATAACTGGTTTCATTGTTGCTTTTTTTTTAAAAAGAATTATTTATTTATTTATTTATTTATTGGCTGCATTGGGTCTTCATTGCTGCGTGAGCTTTCTCTAGTTGCAGCGAGCAGGAGCTATTCTGTTGCGGTGCACGGGCTTCTCATTGAGGTGGCTTCTGTTGTTGTAGAGCATAGGCTCTAGGCGTGCAGGCTTCAGTAGTTGTGGCTGGCAGACTCTAGAGCACAGGCTCAGTAGTTGTGGCACATGGGCTTAGTTGCTCCGCAGCATGTGGGATCTTCCTAGACCAGGGCACAAACCTGTGTCCCCTGCATTGGCAGGTGGATTCTTAACCACTGCACCACCAGGGAAGCCCCCATTGTTGCTTTTTGAATTACGTTTTATAGTTATTGCTTGAGTAACGAAAGGTAACTGACTTTAATACATTAGTCTCATGTTGCAACTTTTGCTAAACTATTATTTCCTATAAATTTTGTGTAGATACTTTTGGTTTCTTTAATGTAGAAACAGAAATAATTTTTACAAATAATGAGTTTTATTTCCCCCTTTTTAATCCTTATGTATTTCTTTTCTTTTTCTTGTATTATTGGACGTTCAATACAATGTTGAATAAAAGAGGTACTAGTGGGTACAACTTCCTGATTTTAATGCAAGTGCAATATTTGAGGTTGTATTTGTTATAGTTTTGTTGATAGATACATTTTATCTTATCAGGTTAAGGGAGTTCTACTTCTAGTTTACTATTGATTTTTAAAAATCATAAATGGAAAATAAATTTTATCAAATGTCTTTTCTGTATCTATTGAGATGATCATATGGTTTTTCATCTCTAGCCTGTTAATGTAGTGAGTGATATATCTTTTCACTTTTGTATGAACCTAATATTTTCAAGGTGCAGTAGCTTAATTATATACTATTGGATGCAGTTTGCTAAAATTTGTTTAGGCCTTGCACAGCTATATTCATAAATGAGTTGAGTCTATGACTTTCCTTTCTCATTTTTTCTTTGGCTGGTTTTATTATCAAAGTTACATTAGCTTTATAAAATGAATTTGCAAGTTCTTCCTTTTCTATCTTCAGAAAGAGTTTATAGTAAAACATTAAACAGTTTTTTGAAATTTTGATAGAACTTGCCTGTAAAACCATCTGGGTCTGATATTTTCTTTGTGAGATAATTTTTAACTGCTACCTCAATTTTATTAATACTTATGATGCTATAATTATATTAGTAGTAATAAAGTTTTGTATTTCTTCTTGAGAAGCTTTTGGTACATTATATCTTTCTAGGAATTTTTCTCAATCCTCTAAAATTTCAGACAATATGTCAGTAAAGATATAGATTTGAACAGTATCATTAGTCAGTCTGACCAATCTGCCATATAATATAGAACCATGCATTCTTTTTAAGTTCATATGGGACATTTACCAAATAGACGAGGTACCAGTTCATAAATCAGATCTCAGCAAACTTCAGAGTATAAAAATAATACAAAATATGTTCTCTGACAATAGAGAAATTAAACTAGAAATCAATAACAAGAAGATATTTAGAAAATTCCTAAATGTTTGGAAATTTAGCAGTAAATTTCTAAATAATTTATGAATAAAAGAAGAAAACATAACAAATTAGAAAATGTTGTAAACTAAATGATCCAATGATTATTCTGATCCATTCATCAATCTGTCTATTTACAGCAGCAATACTACACTATCTTAATCAAAATAGCTTCAAGGAAAGTCACTATATATAGTGGGCAAGCCCCTCATATTTTAAAAGTATTATTGGTTGTAGCTATTTTGATTCTTTCCATATAAATATTAGAATCAATATGTTGGAGTATAGTATCTTATATAGAAATAGAGAAATATGACAAGTTGGAAACTTGCTTAGAGGAAATTAACACCTTGGAATGCATTTAGTAGAAAAGATGTTTGAAAAATCCTAATCTGATATCCAACTCAAGAAGTGAGAAAAAGAATGGGAGACTAAATGCAAAGAAAAGGAAGGAAATAAAGATAATGTCAGAAATCAATAAACTAGAAATACAGATTAACATGATTAATTTAGTAATCTAAAACTAAGCAAAGAAATAAAAGAGAAAAAAATCCCATAAATGATCAATATCAGATATGAAAAAGGGATATCACTAAAGATCCTACAGATATTTAAAAGATAACATGAGGATATTATGAATAATTTTATGCTAACAAATTTGTTAACTTTAATGAAATGGACACATTCAAAGAAAAACATTTATTTTAAAAATCACACAAGAATAAATAGAAAATATGAATAATCTTACATCTGGAAAATAAGTTAAATTCATACTTTAAAACCTTCATGCAAAAACAAAACAAAAAATAAAACTCCAGGCTCATCTGGCTTCCATGGTGAATTCTTCCAAATATTTAGAGAAAAAAATAGGCATCTTACACAAACTCTACCAGAGAACAGAAAATGAGGGACCATTCTCAACTTGTTTTGTGATTTCAGAATAACTATCATACCAAAAAGTGATAAGAATATTAAAAAAAAAAGAATATTATAAGCCACTGTCTCATGAAGATAAACACAAAAATTTCAAAAAAAATAGCAATTCAACTCCAGAGACAATAAAAAATATAATACATCACAACTACACAGTATTTATTATTATAGGAATTCAAGGTTAGTTTAACATTCAAAAGGCAAGCAATATAATTGGCTACATTAAGTGAAAGAGAAAACCATATCATCTCAATAGATTCATAAAAGCAGGTATGAAAATGCAACATTTATTTCTAATTAAAAAAAAACTCTCAACAAATTAGGAATAGAAGGAAAATTCCTTAAACTGATCAATGGTATTGACAAGTACAGCTAATATTACACTTTTTAAAAAAATTTTTATTTTTTATATAGTCATCCTAGTGAGTGTGAAGTGGTATCTCATTGTTGTTTTGGGGGCCACACTGCATGGTATGCGGGATGTTACTTCCCCAACCACCAGGGAGTGAACCTGTGCCCCCTTCAGTGGAAGCGTGTAGTCTTAACCACTGGACCACTAGGGAAGTCCCAGATTACACTTATTTTTGAAATACTGAAAGTTTTCCCTGAAATTGGGGATCTGACATGGATCACTAGTTCTAATCAATATTATATTGGAAGTCTTAGCCAGTGCAATAGGGAAGATAATTAACCAAAAATAAAAGGATTGGAGAATAAGAAATCACATAGCATTAACCACAGATGACATGATTATGTATGTAGAAAATCCAAAAGAATATACAGATAATTATTAATAAATTTAGCAAAGTTTCCAGATATAAAGTTGACTTTTTATTATATTCTATTTTTATATACTTGCAGCAAATAATTACAAAATGAAATTTAGAAAAACACTCACATATATATAGTCAATTGACTTGTCCTTGGTCAACTGACTTTTTGTAACAGTTTAATTGGGATATAATTCACATACCATATAATTCACCCACTTAAAGTCAAAAATCCATTTGATGGCCCTGGTCCGGGAAGATCCCACATGCCACGGCGCAACTAAGCCCATGCACCACAACTATTGAGCTTGCGCTCTAGAGCCCATGAGCCACAACTACTGAGCCCACGTGCCACAACTACTGAAGCTGTGTGCCTAGAGCCTGTGCTCCGCAACAAGGGAAGCCACCGCAATGAGAAGCCTGCACACCGCAACGAACAGTAGCCCCCACTCGCCGCAACTACAGAAAGCCCACGCACAGCAACGAAGACCCGACAGAGCCAAAAATAAATAAATAAAATAAACAACAAAAAGAATAAAATATCTAGGAATAAACCTACCTAAGGAGACAAAAGACCTGTATGCAGAAAATTATAAGACACTGATGAAAGAAATTAAAGATGATACAAACAGATGGAGAGATATACCATGTTCTTGGATTGGAAGAATCAACATTGTGAAAATGACTCTACTCCCCAAAGCAATCTATAGATTCAATGCAATCCCTATCAAACTACCACTGGCATTTTTCACAGAACTAGAACAAAAAATTTCACAATTTGTATGGAAACACAAAAGACCCCGAATAGCCAAAGCAATCTTGAGAACAAAAAATGGAGCTGGAGGAATCAGGCTGCCTGACTTCAGACTATACTACAAAGCTACAGTAATCAAGACAGTATGGTACTGGCACAAAAACAGAAAGATAGATCAATGGAATAGGATAGAAAGCCCAGAGATAAACCCATGCACATATGGTCACCTTATCTTTGATAAAGGTGGCAGGAATATACAGTGGAGAAAGGACAGCCTCTTCAATAAGTGGTGCTGGGAAAATTGGACAGGTACATGTAAAAGTATGAGATTAGATCACTCCCTAACACCATACACAAAAATAAGCTCAAAATGGATTAAAGACCTAAATGTAAGGCCAGAAACTATCAAACTCTTAGAGGAAAACATAGGCAGAACACTCTATGACATAAATCACAGCAAGATCCTTCTTGACCCATCTCCTAGAGTAATGGAGATAAAAACAAAAATAAACAAATGGGACCTAATGAAACTTCAAAGCTTTTGCACAGCAAAGGAAACCATAAACAAGACCAAAAGACAGCCCTCAGAATGGGAGAAAATATTTGCAAATGAATCAACTGACAAAGGATTAATCTCTAAAATTTACAGGCAGCTCATGCAGCTCAATAACAAAAAAATAAACAACCCAATCCAAAAATGGGCAGAAGACCTAAATAGACATTTCTCCAAAGAAGATATACAGACTGCCAACAAACACATGAAAGAATGCTCAACATCATTAATCATTAGAGAAATGCAAATCAAAACTACAATGAGATATCATCTCACACCAGTCAGAATGGCCATCATCAAAAAATCTAGAAACAATAAATGCTGGAGAGGGTGTGGAGAAAAGGGAACACTCTTGCACTGCTGGTGGGAATGTGAATTGGTTCAGCCACTATGGAGAACAGTATGGAGGTTCCTTAAAAAACTACAAATAGAACTACCATATGACCCAGCAATCCCACTACTAGGTATATACCCTGAGGAAACCAGAATTCAGAAAGAGTCATGTACCAAAATGTTCATTGCAGCTCTATTTACAATAGCCCGGAGATGGAAACAACCTAAGTGCCCGTCGTCGGATGAATGGATAAAGAAGATGTGGCACATATATACAATGGAATATTACTCAGCCATAAAAAGAAACGAAATTGAGCTATTTGTAATGAGGTGGATAGATCTAGAGTCTGTCATACAGAGTGAAGTAAGTCAGAAAGAGAAGGACAAATACCGTATGCTAACACATATATATGGAATTTAAGAAAAAAAAAAAAAATAAAAGTATGTTACTTATTTAAGCATGGTGATTTGAAATAAAGCAAGTTTCTCTTTCTAAAAAAAAATAAATAAATAAATAAATAAATTTAAAAAATCCATTTGATGGTTTTTAATATAGGCAGAGTTATGCAAACCATCACCCTGATTAATTTTATAACACTGTAGTCACCCTCCAAAATACCCACACCCTTTAGCAGTCATCCCCATTCTCCCTTACCCACCTCCAGCCCTAGGCAACCATTAGTCTATCAAAGATTTACCTATTCTGGACATTTCATATAAATGGAATCATAAAATATGTGATTTTTTTGTGACTGTTTTCTTTTACTTAGCATAATGTTTTCAAGGTTTATCCATGTTGTAGTATGTATCAGTACTTCATTTTTTGTGGCCAAATAATATTAAATTGTTTGGATATACTACACTTTGTTTATCCATTCATTAGTCGATGGGCATTTAGGTTGTTTCCACTTTTTGGCTAAAATGAATAATGCTGTTATAAACTTAATGAACAAGTTTTTGTGTGGACATATGTTTTCATTTCTCTAGGATGTTCAGTTGATTTGTGACAAAGATGCTAAGGCAACTCAATGGAGAAAGAATAGTCTTCACAACAAATGGTGCTAGAACAACTGGATATCTAAATGCAAAAAAGTAAATTTCAATATATCACACCCATATAAAATATTAACTCAAAATGGATCATAAATCTAAAGATAAAACCGAAACTATTAAATTTTTGGAAGAAAACATAAAAGAAAAGCTTTATGACCTTAGATTAGGCAATGATTTCTTACGTATGATACCAAAAGCATGACCCACTGTTTTAGTCTCTTCAGGCTGCTGTAACAAACTACCACAGACTGGGTAGCTTATAAACAACAGAACTTTATTTTTCACAGTTCTAGAGGCTGGAAGTTTTGAGATTAGGGTGCCAGCATGGTCAGGAAAGGAGCTGTTTCCAAGTTGCAGACTTCTCATTGTATCCTCACATGGTGGCAGAGACTAGGGAGCTCTGTGGGAGTCTCTTTCATAAGAGCACTAATCCTATTCATGAGGCTCCACCCTCATTTCCTAATCACCTCCCAAATGTCCTACTTCCTAATACCATTACATTGGGCTTCAGGATTTCGACATACGAAATTTGGGGAGATACAAATACCCAGAGAATAACACCCATAAAAGAAAAAATTATAAACTGGACTTCTTCAATTAAGAATGTCTGCTCTTCGGGCTTCCCTGGTGGCGCAGTGGTTGAGAGTCCGCCTGCCGATGCAGGGACGCAGGTTCGTGCCCCGGTCCGGGAAGATCCCACATGCCGCGGAGCGGTTAGGCCCGTGAGCCATGGCCACTGAGCCTGCGCGTCTGGAGCCTGTGCTCCGCAATGGGAGAGGCCACAACAGTGAGAGGCCCGCATACAGCAAAATAAATAAAATAAAGAATGTCTGCTCTTTGCAGAGGGCGACTGCCCCGCCCACTCAGGCCCCGGGAGCCTGCTGAGCTCCCAGGCGGATGCCCTGCCCTCCAAAGTCCCCTCCAGGTCTGGTGTGTCCTTGGGCATAGAAAGGAGGCTGGGGGGATCAAGAGAAGCAGGCGGGAGGGGATTTCTGGGGGGAGTGGGAGAGAAGCGGAGGGTGATGGTCCCACTGACTTGGGCCCCAGGAGCCTGCTGAGCTCCCAGGCCGATCCCCCGCCCTCCAAGCCCCCTCCAGACTGCATGGGTCCTTGGGGCATAGGAAGGAGGCCGGGAGGTCAGGAGAGGCAGGCAGCAAGGGCCCTCCCAGACCCAAGACTGGAAGAGCAGGAGAGGAGAGGAGGGCATTTGCCCTGCCCACTTGAGCCCAGAAAGCCTGCTGGGCTGCCACGTGAGGTCCCCTGCCCTCTGAGAAGAGGGGTGGGGAGCATGCCTGGACCCTTTCTGTTCATTGAGCCTAAGTTCCACCTCCCACAGCCCCCAGGGCCTTTTTTGCCACCCCACGTGGCTTGTGGGCGGAAGCTCCTGTGCTGGGAGCTCGGTGACTGAACGACTGGACTAACAGAGAACCTCAGACCCCAGGGAATATTCATCAGAGTGAGGTCTCACAGAGTTCCTCATCTCGGCACCGAGACCCAGCTCTACCCAATAGCCTACAAACTCCAGTGTGGGAAGCCTCAGGCCAAACAACAAGTAAAACAGGAACAGAATCCCACGCGTTAAAAAAAAAAAAAAATGAGACGGCAAAAAAATACGTCACAGATGAAGGTAAAAACCTACAAAACCAAATAAATGAAGAGGAAACAGGCAATCTACCTGAAAAAGAATTCAGAGTAATGGTAGTAAAGATGATCCAGAATCTCAGAAATAGAATGGAAGCACCGATTGAGAAAATACAAGAAATATTTAACAAAGATCTAGAAGGACAAAAAACAAACAACCAGAGATGAACAACACAATAACTGAAATGAAAAATACGCTAGAAGAAATCAATAACAGAATAATAGAGGCAGAAGAACGAATACGTGAGATGGAACACAAAATGGTGGAAATAACTGCCAAGGAGCAAAATAAAGGAAAAAGAATGAAAAGAATTGAAAACAATCTCAGAGATCTCTGGGACAACACTAAACGCACCAACATTCGAATTATAGGGGTCCCAGAAGAAGAAGAGAAAAAGAAAGGGTCCAAGAAAATATTTGAAGAGATTATAGTGGAAAACTTCCCTAACATGGGAAAGGAAATAGTCACCCAAGTCCAGGAAGCACAAAGAGTCCCATACAGGATAAACCCTAGGAAAAACATCAAGACACATATTAATCAAACTAACGAAAATTAAATTCAAAGAAAAAATATTAAAAGCAGCGGGGAAAAACAAAAAATAACATACAAAGGAACCTCCGTAAGGTTATCAGCTGATTTTTCAGTTGAAACTCTGCAGGCCAGAAGGGAGTGGCAGGATATACTTAAAGTGATGAAAGAGAAAAACCTACAACCAAGATTACTCTGCCCAGCAAGTATCTCATTCAGATTCGATGGAGAAGTCAAAAGCTTTTCAGACAAACAAAAGCTAAGAGAATTCAGCACCACCAAACCAGCTTCACAACAAATGCTAAAGAAACTTCTCTAAGCAGGAAACACAAAAGAAGAAAAAGACACACAAAAACAAACCCAAAACAATTAAGAAAATGGTAATAGGAACATATATTATCGATAATAACCTTGAATGTAAATGGATGAAATGCCCCAACCAAAAGACACAGACTGGCTGAATGGATACAAAAACAAGACATATATATATATATATATATATATATGCTGTCTACAAGAGACCCACTTCAGACTAGGGACACATACAGACTGAAAGTGAAGGGATGGAAAAAGATATTCCATGCAAATGGAAATCAAAAGAAAGCTGGAGTAGCAATACTCTTACCAGATAAAATAGACTTTAAAATAAAGACTGTTACAAGAGATAAGGAGGGACACTACAAAATAATCAAAGGATCAATCCAAGAAGAAGATATAACAATTGTAAATATTTACGCACCCAACACAGGAGCTCTTCAATACATAAGGCAAATCCTAACAACCATGAAAGGAGAAATCGACAGTAACACAATAATAGTAGGGGACTTCAACACCCCACTTACACTAATGGACAGATCATCCACATAGAAAATAAATAAGGAAACACAAGCTTTAAATGACACAATAGACCAGATAGATCTAATTGATATTTATAGAACATTCCACCAAAAAGTGGCAGAATACACTTTCTTCTCAAGTGCACATGGAACATTCTCCAAGGCAGATCACATCTTGGATCACAAATCAAGCCTCGGGAAATTTAAGAAAATTGAAATCGTATCAAACATCTTTCCTGACCACAACGCTGTGAGATTGGAAATCAATTACAGGAAAAAAACTGTAAAACACAAATACATGGAGGCTAAACAGTGCACTACTAAATAACCAAGAGATTACTGGAGAAATCAAAGAAGAAGTAAAAAAAATACATAGAAACAAATGACAACGAAAACATGATGACCCAAAACCTATGGATTGCAGCAAAAGCAGTTCTAAGAGGAAAGTTTATAGCAATTCAATCTCACCTCAAGAAACAAGAAAAACCTCAAATAAACATACTAACTTTACACTTAAAACAACTAGAGAAAGAAGAAAAAAGAAAACCCAAAGTCAGTAGAAGGAAAGAAATCATAAATCAGAGCAGAAATTAATGAAATAGAAATGAAGAAAACAATAGCAAAGATCAATAAAACTAAAAGTTGGTTCTTTGAAAAGATAAACAAAATTGATAAACCCTTAGTCAGACTCATTGAGAAAAAATGAAACAGGACACAAATCAATAAAATCAGAAGGGAAAAGGGAGAAATCACAACTGACACTGCAGAAATACAAAGGATTATAAGAGACTACTACAAACAACTATATGCCAATAAAATGGACAACCACGAAGAAATGGACAAATTCTTAGTAAGGTACAATTTTCCAAGACTGAACCAGGAAGAATTAGGAAATATAAACAGACCTATCACAAGTAACAAAATTGCCATAATTAAAAATCTTCCAACAAATGAAAGTCCAGGACCAGATGTCTTCACAGGCAAATTCTATCAAACATTTAGAGGAGAGCTAACACCAATCCTTCTCAAACTCTTCCAAAATATAGCAGATGGACAAATACTCCCAAATTCATTCTACGAAGCCACTATCACCCTGATACCAAAACCAGAAAAAGATATCACAAGAAAAGAAAATTACAGACCAATATCACTGGTGAACACAGATACAAAAATCCTGAACAGAATACTAGCAAACAGAGTCCAACAGCACATTAAAAGGATCATACACCATGATCAAGTGGGATTTATCCCAAAGATGCAAGGAATCTTCAATATATGCAAATCAATCAATGTGATACACCATGTTAACAAATTAAGGAATAAAAATCATATGATCATCTCAATAGATGCAGAAAAAGGTTTTGACGAAATTCAACACCCATTTATGATAAAAACTCTCCAGAAAATGAGCATAGAGGGAACCTACCTCAACATAATAAAGGCCATACATGACAAACCAACAGCAAGCATCATACTCAATACTGAAAAACTGAAAGCATTGCCACTAGGATCAGGAACAACACAAGGATGTCCACTCTTGCCACGCTTATTCAACATAGTTTTGGAAATCCTAGCCACAGCAATCAGAGAAGAAAAAGAAATAAAAGGAATACAAATTGGAAAAGAAGGAGTAAAGCTGTCACTGTTTGCAGATGACATGATACTATACATACAGAATCCTAAAGATTCTACTAGAGCTACAGAATCCTAAAGAAACTACTAGAGCTAATCAATGAATTTGGTAAAGTAGTAGGATACAAAATTAATGCACAGAAATCTCCTGCATTCCTATACACTAATGATGAAAAATCTAAAAGAGAAATCAAGGAAACACTCCCATTTACCACTGCAACAAAAAGAATAATATACCTAGGAATAAACCTGCCTAAGGAGGTGAAAGACTTGTACTCAGAAAACTATAAAACACTGATAAAAGAAATCAAAGATGACATACACAGATGGAGAAATACACCATGTTTTTCGGTTGGAAGAATCAATATCGTGAAAATGACTATACTGCCCAAAGCAATCTACAGATTCAATGCAATCCCTATCAAACTACCAATGGCATTTTTCACAGAATTAGAACAAACCATCTTACAATTCATATGGAAACACAAGAGACCCTGAATAGCCAAAGCAATCTTGAGAAAGAAAAATGGAGTGGGAGGAATCAGGCTCCCTGACTTCAAACCATACCACAAAGCTACAGTAATCAAGACAGTATGGTACTGGCACAAAAACAGAAATATAGATCAATGGAACAGGATAGAAAGCCCAGAGACAAACCCACACACATATGGGCATCTAATTTATGACAAAGGAGGCAAGAACAAACAATGGAGAAAAGACAGCCACTTCAACAAGTGGTGCTGGGAAAACTGGACAGCTACATGTAAAAGAATGAAATTAGAACACTCCCTAACACCATACACAAAAATAAACTCCAAATGGATTAAAGACTTAAATGTAAGACCAGACACTATAAAACTTTTAGAGGAAAACATAGGAAAAACACTCTTTGACATAAACCACAGCAAGATCTTTTTTGACCCACCTCCTAGAGTAACAGAAATAAAAACAAAAATAAACAAATGGGACTTAATTAAACTTAAAAGCTTTTGCACAGCAAAGGAAACCATAAACAAGACAAAAAGACAAGCCTCAGAATGGGAGAAAATATTTGCAAATGAAACAACAAAGGATTAAACTTCAAAATATACAAACAGCTCATGGAGCTCAATATCAAAAAAAGAAACAATCCAGTTAAAAAATGGGCGGAAGACCTAAATAGACATTTCACCAAAGAAGACATACAGATGGCCAAGAGGCACATGAAAAGATGCTCATCAGCACTAATTATTAGAGAAATTCAAATCAAAAGGACGATGAGGTATCACCTCACGCTGGTCAGAATGGCCTTTATGAAAAAAGCTAGAAACAATAAATGCTGGAAAGGGTGTGGTGAAAAGGGGACCCTCCTACACTGTTGGTGAGAATGTAAATTGATACAGCCACTAGGGAAAACAGTATGGAGCTTCCTCCAAAAACTAAAAATAGAACTACCATATGACCCAGCAATCCCACTACTGGGCATATACCCTGAGAAAACCATAATTCAAAAAGAGACATGCACCAGGGCTTCCCTGGTGGCTCAGTGGTTGAGAGCCCGCCTGCCGATGCAGGGGACATGGGTTCATGCCCCGGTCTGGGAGGTTCCCACATGCCGTGGAGTGGTTGGGCCCGCGAGCCATGGCCGCTGAGCCTGCGCGTCCGGAGCCTGTGCTCCGCAACAGGAGAGGCCACAACAGGGAGAGGCCACAACAGTGAGAGGCCCACGTACCACAAAAAAAAAAAAAGAGAGAGAGACATGCACCAAAATGTTCACTGCAGCACTATTTACAATAGCCAGGACATGAAACCTACCTAAATATCCATTGACAGATGAATGGATAAAGAAGATGTGGCACATATATACAATGGAATATTACTCAGCCATAAAAAGAAATGAAATTGAGTTATTTGTAGTGAGGTGGATGGACCTAGAGTCTGTCGTACAGAGTGAAGTTAGAAAGAGAAAAACAAATACCGTATGCTAACGCATATATATGGAATCAAAAAAAAAAAAAAAAGGTACTGATGAACCTAGTTGCAGGGCAGGAATAAAGACATAGGCATAGAGAATGGACCTGAGGACATGGGGTGGGAGGGTGAAGCTGGGGCGACGTGAGAGTAGCATCGACATATATACACTACTGGATATAAAATAGTTGGCTGGTGGGAAGCAGCAACATAGCATAGGGAGATCAGCTCGGTGCTTTGCGATGAGCTAGAGGGGTGGGATAGGAAGAGTGGGAGGGAGGCTCAAGAGGGAGGGTATATGGGGACACGTGTATGCATATGGCTGATTTGCTTTGTTGTGCACCATAGACTAACATGGTATTGTGAAGCAATTATACTCCAAAAAGATCTATTAAAAGAAATTATATATATATATAAATACTTGATTTACAGTTTTGTGTTGATTTCTGCTGTACAGCAAAGTGATTCAGTTATACATATATACCCATTCTTTTTAAAAATATTCTTTTCTATTATGGTTTATCACAGGATATTGAACATAGTTCTCTGTTCTATACCATAGGACCTTGTCATGAAAATTTTTGATAAGTATATCAGCTAAAAAAATATTCACAACCCCCCCCCCCC